>NC_057806.1:247858276-248111739 GCF_018294505.1 Triticum aestivum | reverse complement strand
CGGGGTCCCCGTCGTGCCACCCACGGGTGGCGCGACGACCTCTAGGAGGCCCGCCCCGACGCCCACAGCGCGCTCTTCCCATGGTGTGTGCGATGAGCAGCGTCACCACGCGGGCGACCCTGGCACCACCGTGGGAAGAGCCCTGTGCATCATCTGCGGGACGAAGGAGGCCAGCCTGCCCGCTGAAGTCTTGGCGACAATGGCACGCAACCGCTGGGTCGTGATAGTGCTCCTTCTAACATGGTTAGAAGTCGAAGCGCGCCACGGTCCATGCAGCTTTTGCCACCACCCACGCCAGCAGAGGCTTTGGTGCGCACAGCTGCTCCTCGACTTCCCTCCTGCTGCGGAGAAGCTCGATGAGTGGAGAGCCACCATCCGGAGCCTCGTTGCCGTTGCCGACAAAGACGATCCATGGCAGCCCTCGAGACGGAGCTCCGTCGAGCCACCACACGCCAGCGGTGGAAGGACGGGGGGGGGGGGTTGCAGCCACAGTGCACTCTCCTCCCCCGCGCCAGCTGCCGCCGGTGCTGGTCCATTGTGACGACGCTGGTGATAACATTTCCATAGAATCGTCCGACCCCCGGACCCACCGCGATCAACGCCAAGTTCTTCAGGAGCGAGCCCATGAAGACGCTCGAACCACTATTGAGCGCCGACACAATACACGCCACCAGTCGGATAAGCGGGCGGGACCCGCTATGGACCACCTAGCACCGGGGGGCTCCGGCGGCCTACCTTATGAGGTGGGTTGCCCAGCCTTTACCCATGAGCTACGGCGGTTCCAGTGGCCATCCCACTACGCGTTCAAGCCCGATGTCGGTGAGAAGTACAACAGCATGACCCATCCATCAGAGTTCCTCAGCATCTACACCATCGTGATGCATGCTGTCGGAGCTCGCGACGACAAGGTGCTTGCCAATTACTCCCCGTTGGCGCTGAAGCCCAACGTCATGTCTTGGTTAATGCACTTGCTGGCGGATTCCATTTCTTCTTGGTCAGATATGTGCCATGAGTTCGTTGGTGCCTTCACCGAAGGCCACCAACCTCATGGCCAGGCCAGTGATTTGCATATCATTCCCCAAAAGGAAGGGGAAACCCTGCGCAAGTACATCTAGAGATTCAGCCGGGTGCAGTACAACATCCCTGATGTTCATCCCGCCGCCGTGATTAGCGCGTTCTATCAGAACGTGCCAATTGATGTGCCAATTTTTGATGATTTTTTGATGGACCAAAAGAAGCCCCCAGAGTAAAAGAGTTGGGCCAGAAGAGTCCCGAGCCGTCCACGAGGGTGGGGGCGTGCCCCACCCCCTGGGCGTGGGCCTCTATCTCATGGACGACTCGGAGAGCCGCCTGACGTGAAACCGACGCCAAAAATTCCTATAAATACAGAAACCCCCAGAAAATAACCTAGATCGGAAGTTCCGCCGCCGCAAGCCTCTGTAGCCATGAGAAATCAATCTAGGCCCTCTCTGGCACCCTGCCGGAGGGGGCCATCATCACCGGAGGGCATGGAGGAGGATCCCGGAGGGGCGATCATCACCATGAAGGCCAAGGACCAGAGGAGGAACCTCTCCCCATCCAGGGGGAGGCCATGGAGGAGGAAGCACAAGGGGGAGAACCTCTCCTCTCTCTCGGTAGCATCGGAGTGCCATCGGGAGGGGAATCATTGCCGCGGTGATCGTATTCATCAACATCACCATCCTCATCTCTTTTATGCGGTCCACTCTCCCGCACCCCGCTGTAATCCCTACTTGAACATGGTGCTTTATGCCACATATTATGATCCAATGATGTGTTGCCATCCTATGATGTTTTGAGTAGATATCCTTTGTCTATGGGTTGATTGACGATCTAGATGGGTACGAGTTGTATGTTTTATTTTGGTGTTGTCCTATTGTGCCCTCCGTGTCGCGCAAGCGTGAGTGATTCCCGCTGTAGGGTGTTGCAATACGTTCATGATTTTCTTATAGTGGGTTGCTTGAGTGACAGAATCATAAACCCGAGTAAGGGGGTTGTTGCGTATGGGATAAAGGGGACTTGATGCTTTAATGCTATGGTTGGGTTTTACCTTAATGATCTTTAGTAGTTGCAGATGCTTACTAGAATTCCAATCATAAGTGTATATGATCCAAGAAGAGAAAGTATGTTAGCTTATGCCTCTCCCTCATATGAAATTGCAATGACGACTATCGGTCTTGTTAACAATTGCCTAGGACAATTACGCACACCGACCCATCATTATTCCACACTCGCTATTTATAATGTTTAGTAATATATTCTAACTTAATGATAACAGCACCTACTTTTATTTTTTAGTTCTCCGATATCATGCAAACTTATCCTCTTCATACCCACAATGTAGTTTTATTTCTCGTTTCTAGTTGGAAGCAAATGTTCGGTGTACGTAGAGTCGTATCAATGGCAGATAGGGCTTGAGAGAATATTGATCTTACCTTTATGTTGGTGGGAACGACACCTATGGGGTCACTGGGATCCCTTCTACGGTCGGCGGGCGCGGGGTCATGAGAAGAGCAGGTTTAGGCGCTAGCACACGGATTGTTTACCCAGGTTCAGGCCGTGAGGATGTGTAAAACCCTAGTCCTTCTTTGGTGGATGTATTGAGTGTTCTTGAGCTTTTTGAACTAGCTATGGTGGTTGCGCCATTCCAAAAAGCCGAATCCTTCTCCAGGTCGCTTCGGGCATCCTTTTATAGGAAAAAGGGGTTGCCACAGTGGCACACAGGAGGTGGAAAGGCCTACAGTGCGCGAGCTTATCGCACGGCATTACGGGACAAAGCGCATTAAATGCACTATGTAGGTGTCCATTGGCTTTATCGGGGACGGGAACAAGGCCCGTCCCGTCCGTCGCCGCTCCGCCTCGCTTCGACACACGCCCGGGCTAGCGATGCATGCAGCACCATGTAGGCAGGCAAGCAGCTAAGGTGGCGCGGTGGTAGGGCTTTCACGAATATCTGCATGCCGCCATGCAGGTGCTTGCTGATTTGGCCTAGAAGTTGCATGTTGCCATGCAGGTGCCTGCCCAGCTGGTTGGGCTGGCGGCTGCATGCGAACGGCGGCGGAGTCTTGGCTGGTGCGGGCCTAGCAGTGGCCCTACTGGGGTCTTTGGCAAGGGCCTTGCCGGGGGCCCGGCAAGGGTCTTGCCGTGGTGTCGTTGTTGTTCCCGACAAGACGCTTGCCGGGGGTCTTGTGGATTTCCTCGGCTAGGATCCTGCCGAGGGTCGCCGTCTTTTGGTCCTCATCTGAACTCATATGTTTATGATCTTGACGAAGATCTACATGCCACCACGGAGATGCCTCCCGAGCCCTGGTCCCAACGTAGTTGTTGACGGTGTTCGGAACCTTTGGTCTCAAGGGTGGCTCACTCTGCTGGCGTTGGGCAAGTTGCCCGGCAAGGCTCTTGCCGGGGCTGCGGGGGGGCGCCTCGGCAAGGATCTTGCCGAGGGAGTCCACCTCGCCCTCTTGCCCTCCTGTGCTTCTGGTCTTGGCGTCGGCTTGGTTGTGTTGTGCTTCGGCTCCTCCTCTGCCTTGCTAAGTGTGGCCGCGGCGCGTGGCTCTGACTGCCCATTCACAAGTAAAGGGGTTAAAAGGAGAGCCCCTACTTTTGTACACCGACGGGAGCCCCAGGCCTGGGCCACACATAAGCGCGGCGCTTTGTTGGGCTAGGCCCAGAACGGTACACGGGCAGGTGGGGCGGATTTTACCGTAGTAACTTCTCGTCCGCTGCGCTTCCCCACGACCCGCGTTAAACGCGTGACGTGGAGGGTCGTGCGTGACGTTGGGGTCATGCATGGGGCGGTTTCCGCACGCGTGCATCACATCGTGGTAAAGAGGCGGCTCGCGCCTTCCCCATAAAAGGAAGGAGGCGTAGAGGCACGACCCATTTACTTGGGTGGACTTGGGTCGTGGCCTTCAAGGCATCCGCACCCCACGATCACGGGGTGGGGAGCGGCTGCTTCGCCCGTCCCTTCAATGCTGCTCGCTCGCCATGTGCCCCTCATGCAGGTGGCTGGAGGCGGAGGCAGGAAACCAGGTCGTTGCTGATTGGGGCAGCGGGCCGGTCCTAATTCCCTATGCCCCCGGTGACCAGATTGGTCGCGTGGGGCGGCCGAGCCCCGACTCTGCTCCTTTATAAGAAGGGGAGGGGGCGGCATTCCACATTCTTCCATCATCAGTCTCCTTCCACCTCTTCTTCTTTCTTCCATCCGCCATGGCGAGAGGAAGCGATGGCCCTTCGACGGCGGCGGCGAGGGTTGCTGCTCGTCAGCGCATTCCTCCTCCCCAAGAGCTCGTGTCGGCGGAACCGGCCACAAGAGGAAGGGGGAGGGGGCGAGGCCGAGGTCGTCGTGGTGCTCGAGGGAGAGGAGGACGGGGCGGCGCATCAGCCTCGCCTCCGCCAGCGATGCCTCCCCCGACGGAGCGCCATGTCGGGGACCAGCCCCACGAGTTCTTCATGAGGCTGCGCTGGCCACCGCATCGCCGCCTCCGTCTCCCTACTGCATTTGCTCGGGAGATGGAGCTCGATCCACCCCAGACCCTCTGGTTGCACATGAGGGGCTGCGGGAACGGTGGCACGCGGGTCGACGTCGACTTCCCCGCTCCTCACGTCATGTACCTCCGCCGCGGATGGAAGACGTTCACTCGCACCCACAGCTTGACGGCGGGGCTTGTTCTCTACTTCAAGTCAATGGAGGGCAGCCTGCTTTCCATCAAGGTCTTTGGAGATCTCGGAACTCGCTTGACGTGCTGCGTGGAGGGCTCCTCCGACGATGAAGATTCCTCTTCAAGCGGGAGTGATGAGAAGGGCAGCTAAAGTGATGACGAGAGCGTCGAGCAGGGTCATGTCGACGTCATCTCCGACTGACTGCGTCGCCCCACCCTACGTCGCGCGGCCTGCCGAGGGCCTTCCTCGCCAAGCTCTCCATCGGGGCGCTCCCCGTTGTCTCCTTGGGCGGCTGGTGCTTTATGATGCTCCCGTTATGTTTCAATTCTTATCTCCTATGTGAGCATCATTGAAATCATCATGCCTAGCTAGAAAGGCATTAAAGAAAAGCGCTTGTTGGGAGAAAACCCAACATTTACCCCCACTGTTTTTGTGTGCTCACATGATTAAGATAATGTAATGATCATGTTTTATATAGTTTGTTTCAATAAAGTGCCAAGTAATACCTTTGGGATGATCTATGATGATAATTGATTTGATCTTGCTGCAAAACAAAAACTTTTCTGCTCAGGAAAAGAATTCTCACTTTTTGACAGAAGCGTGATAAAATATTGAATCTTCTTGTAGAAGATTAAAAAAACAAATTACTCAGGCTGTCCTAATGTGTTAGAATTTTTGGAGTTACAGAAGTACTCGAGAGTTACAGATTACTACAGTCTGTTCTTTTTTTGACAGATTCTGTTTTCATTGTGTTGTTTGCTTATTTTGATGAATCTATGAGTAGTATCATAGGGTATGAACAATGGAGAACTTTTAATACAGTATATATTACACCAATATAAATAAATAATGAGTTCACAATAGTACTAAAAGTGGTGATTTATTTTTTTATACTAACGGAGCTTATTAGATTTTTTTGTTGAGTTTTGTGTTGTGAAGTTTTCGAGTTCTGGGTGAAGTTTCGATGGACTACAGAATAAGGAGTGGCAAGAGCCTAAGCTTGGGGATGTCCAAGGTACCCCAAGGTAATATTCAAGGACAACCAAGAGCCTAAGCTTGGGGATACCCCGGATGGCATCCCCTCTTTCGTCTTCGTTCATCGATAACCTTACTTGGAGCTATATTTTTATTCACCACATGATATGTGTTTTTCTTGGAGCATAATTTTATTTTATTAGGATTTGCTTGCTGTTATTTAGAGTAATGTTTTGCATCTTTTATTTCAATAAAAATGTCAAGTATAGCCTTTACCATGCTTATTTTGCAAGTCCATATGTTGCAGTTTTAAAAACAGAAAATTTGTTGTTATGTTTTGAACATTGGTGAATAGTCAGAACATGGTAAAATCTTGAAATTTTTACACAATGAGTAATAACAAATTTTCTATAGTGTGGTAATTTTTCTAGAATTTTTGGAGTTAGGGAAGTATGATTCCTCTTGCATTCTTTACAGACTGTTCTGTTTAGACAGATTGTTGTTATGTTTGCATTGTTTGCATACGTTTGCTCGTTTAATGATTCTATTTGAGGATAGGACTCTTAAATATGCGGAGGCATTTAGTATGAAATGTCAAATTATAATTTTAGTGATTTTATATAGTACAGAATGATAAAGTTTTGCGTTGATTTATACTAACTTATCTCACGAGTTCTTCTTGAGTTTTGTGTGGATGAAGTTTTTAAGATTTAGGGAAACCGCGATATGAAAGGAATTAAGGAGACACAAAAGATCAAGCTTGGGGATGCCCAAGGCATCCCTAATTAATATTTCAACAAGTCCCAAGCATCTAAGCATCCCACCTTTCTTCTTCAACAACTATCAGTCAGTTTTCGTTGAGCCTAAGTTTTTGCTTCTTCACATGATATGTGCTATCACTACAAAAAAAGACACATCCGTGACATTTTGGGCCGAACGAAACAAATTTCTGTCATACATATGACACTTCTATGACGATAATTGTGACAAAACCCGGTATCATCATAGATGTGGTGGGATCCTACTTCTATGATAAAAAATCATGACAAAAATGGGCTTTTCGTCCTGGGCGGGCCGGAGACGCAGCTGCATGACATTCTTTGGGCCGTCCATGACAGAAAAACCGTGGTAGAAGCGAGGGGGAGGAAAATTTCGGGGAGTTCCCGGTTATGGTGGGAGGTCGGGGGCCGAGCGATGCGCGTTTCTCTCGTACACGTACACACGTGTGTGTGAGGCGTTGGCTCTAACTGAACCCGAGCGAGGCGTTGGGCTCTAACTGAACCCGAGCGATTGCACTGCAGGCTACGTGTTACTCAACCCGAGCGATCGATCGATGGCTGTTAACTGAACCCGATCGAGCGATTCCTTAGCTACTGCTGCTAACTGAAGCCGATCGATGGGATGAACAGTGAGCGTTGCGGGTGGTTTGGATGAACAGTGAGCGGTGGCGTTGCCTCTGGATGAACATGACCCCGTGGTGTGGTGGAGGGTTGGATGAACAGTAGACGGTGGAGGGGTGCCCGTGGAGGGGTGGATGAACAGGCCCCCGAGGTGTGGAGGGCTGGATGAACAGTAGACGGTGGAGGGGTGGTTGAACAGGACCCCGTGGTGTGGAGGGATGGATGAACAGTAGACGATGGAGGGGTGCCGTGGAGAGGTGGTTGAACAGGACCCCGTGGTGTGGAGGGCTGGATGAACAGTAGACGGTGGAGGGGTGGTTGAACAGTAGCCGGTGGAGTAGCGCACGGTGGAGGCTGGATGAACAGGAGCCCATGGAGGCTGGATGAACAGGAGCCCGTGGAGGCTGGAGGAGGTCGACGGTGGAGATGAACAGTATCACGTGGAGTCCCGTTCTGCGGTACGCCACACCCCTCCCGATGAACAGGACCCCCGTTTCGACCGTAGCGCTCCAACACAAGTCCGTTTCCTCCATTTTGCGGTACGCCACACCCCTCCCGATCAACAGGACCCTCGTTTCGACCGTAGGAGGTCCGTTTCCTCCGTTTTGCGGTACACCAGACCCCTCCCAATGAACAGGATCCCGTTTCGAACGTGGCTGGTCGAACACAAGGCCGTTTCCTTCATTCTGCTGTACGCGAGGCCTCGTTTCCATCGCCTATTCTGTCCAAGCCCTCCCGATGAACACGACGCATTTCGTGGCCTCCCCATGAACACGACGCATTCCATTGCCTCCCCACGAACACGACGACGATGTTGTTTCTCCGTTCCGACCCAGCCATGTACACGAGCCCTGGCCGTACGTATGCGCGAGTAGGCGTTCGAGACCCCGCCCATATGTACACATACGTGGCCGTATTTTCTTTCTTGCACCCTGGCCGTTGTACGTACGTGTAAATGCTACGTGCGCGCCTCAACTACGACACGTGCGCGCCTCTACATCAACCAGTATGTACGTACACGTTCGCGACCAGAATGACAACGCTACATACGCTTCGACCAGGTGGGTCCCGACTGTCAGGCACTTCCTTGCCTGCGAAGATGTAGCTTGTGGGTCCCAGCAGTCAGGGGGCGAATCGTTTTTTTGCTCGGACGCACTTCCTTGCGTGCTAAGATGTAGCTGGTGGGTCCCAGCAGTCAGGGGGAAACCTTTTTTTCGTGAAATACGGTGGCCTGTACGGTGGGTCCCGCTGTCAGGTGGAGGAATAATTATTTTGCATGTAATAAGGAGGCACTTCCTTGCTGCGGCCATGGACCCAGTTGTCAGCCTCTCCACGTACAGTCCACGTTCGATGGAAGCCGTTCCTTGACCACATTGACCACGCCGCGCCGAGAGCACCAGGGCGGTGGATGACGGCGAGGCCTAGGAAGGGGACAACGCGGAGCCGGGGAAGACGCGGCAGTGGATGCCCACGCGTAGAGGAGTACGAGGGCTCACTGGTTCACTGCGGTGTGAGGCTGCCATCGCCGCAGAATAACAGGGGGTGTGGGTGAGTAGAAGGATGGCCTGGCCAGCGGTGGGAGTAGTAGGGGGCGGTGAGGCCTCCGCCGCATCACAGCCGGCCACGGGAGGCAGGAGCACGAGGCACGACCGGCGCTGGTTTGGGCGGCTGCAGCAAGAAGACCAGAGGTTGAAGAAGCACTACGGCCGTTGGATGGACATCCTACGGTCACTGGAGCTAGAATCGTGCATATTGACTAAGTTGACAAATCCCTCCATCCCCGTCAACTTAGTAGGCCCACAAGTCAGCTTCCCACCAAGGTGGGTCCCAGCTAGCAGGGGGTATTCATTTTTTGAGCGTAATAAGGAGGCACTTCCTTGCGTGCGAAGATATAGCTGGTGGGTCCGAGCTGTCAGCGGCGGTAACGTTTTTTTCACGAAATACAGAGGCCCTTTCGGTGGGTCCCTGATGTCAGGTGGAGGAATCATTATTTTGTGCGTAATAAGGAGGCATTTCCTTGTGTGCGGCCGTGGACCCAGCTGTCGGCCTATCCACGTACAGTCCACTTCAGATGCATGTCGGTCGTTGACCACGTTGACCAGGCCGCATCGAGAGCACGAGGGCGGTGGACGACGGTGAGGCCTAGGAAGGGAACGACACGGAGGCAGGGAAGACTCGGCAGTTGTTTCCCACGCAGAGGGGAGTACAACTGTACGAGGGTTTACTGGTCCGTCTGCCGTCGCCGGAGAATAACAGCAGGTGTGAGTGAGTAGAGGGATGGCTAGGCCAGCGATGGGAGTACAGTGGGGCGGTGAGGCCTACGTGGCAGCAGAGCCGGACGCGGGGAGGAGGGAGCAGGCAGTCCCGCCGGCGCCTGTTTGAGCGGCTCGAGCAGGAAGAGCAGAGATTGAAGAAGCACGACGGCCGTTGGATGGCCATCCAACAGTCACTGCTTGTGCGTCAACCTTTTTTTAGGAAAGCCTCAAATCTGTGGAAAACAGCATACAGCCCATCTGCCATTATTTCTAATAATTTACAGCCCATTTGCTAAGTATTAAGGTTTTTTTGGAACCCGTATTCTTTTTGTTAGCATTACAGCCCATATTGTGGCCACGGTTAAAAAATAATACAAAAATTTTGCATATTTCGGTGCGGTCTGAACTGTTTTTAATCCCAAAATTTCGACTCACATTCAAACTGATTTTAAAAATAAATGTATATCAATATAAAATCCAACAAATTCTCCACGCATAAAAATTAATGTAATTTCAAATCTCGAAATGAAGAAAAGATATTTGAAACTAATTGCGGGTTTGATGTGTTTTAAAAATGTACAGCCCATTTCTCATTACTAATGGGCCATTTTCTCGGCCAGCCGAATGAAAGCTCTCCTCGTCTTGAAAGATTTGCAGCCCAACAGGCCTGACAAAGTGACTTACTTGGCAAATCACAAAAACAGGGATGTGGCCATGGACCCAGCTATCAGCCTCTCCACATACAGTACTCTTCTGATGGAATGTCGTTGACCACGTTGACCATGCCGTGCCAAGAGCACCAAGGCGGTGGACGACGGCGAGGCCTAGGAAGGGGACGACGCGGAGCCGGGGAAGATGCGACAGTGGATGCCCACACGGAGAGGAGTACGAGGGTTCACTGATTCGGCTGCGGTGTGAGACTGCCGTCGCCGCAGGGCCTGGCTAGCGGTGGGAGTAGTAGGGGGTGATGAGGCCTCATCGGCAACACAGCCGGCCACTGGAGGCAGGAGC
Source organism: Triticum aestivum (assembly GCF_018294505.1). Classification (NCBI taxonomy): domain Eukaryota; kingdom Viridiplantae; phylum Streptophyta; class Magnoliopsida; order Poales; family Poaceae; genus Triticum; species Triticum aestivum. The sequence goes on along the minus strand of NC_057806.1, from coordinate 248,101,418 downwards.
AGGCGGTCTCCCCAGCGCTGGTTTGGGCGGCTGGTGCAAGAAGAGCAGCGATTGAAGAAGCAGCAGGACCGTTTGATTCAAATCCAACGGTTAGTGCTGCTAGAATCATTTGTTGACTAAGTTGACAAGCCCTACATACGCGTCAACTTAGTAGGCCCACGGGTCAACCTCCCAACCGGTGTGCCCCAGATGTCAGTGGGAGGAATCATTTTTTTCGCCTAATAAGGAGGCAGTTGATTGCGTGTGGCCAGGCTAGCGGAGGGAGTAGGGTGGGCCGGGGAAGCCTGCGCGGCATCAGAGCGGGCCACAAGAGGAGGGAGCAGGCAGTCCCGCCGGTGCTAGTTTAGGCGGCTGGAGCAGGAAGATCGGAGATTGAAGAAGCACGTCGGCCGTTGGATGGACATCCAACACTAACTGCTACTAGAATCGTGTGTTCACTGACAAAGCCTTGCGTAAACAAGTCAGCCTCGAAATCTGTGGCGTGTATAGCCCATTTGCTATTATTTTTATAATTTTTACTCATTTTCTAATTCATATGGAATTTATTGCAGCCCGTTTTCCATTTTAAAATTGCTGGCCATTTTCTGGTCAGTACCAGGGTCAAAAAATTAACTAAATATGTGGGAAATTTTGAAAATTCGCAAATTTTTGCTGGGGAACGAAATATTCTTAATCCAAAAATTAATAGCCATACTAAAACAAATCTAAAACTAAATTAGTACTATGTCTTGTTAAATCCAATGAAATATGTATAAGATATCAATGAGGAACAAAAACAAAAAAAGAAACTTATATCCCATGTGTTATAAATTTTTTGGAATTTTCAACCCCTTTTGATATTACTTTTAACAGACATTGACCATACTCTTAAGCCAGGCCGGAATGCATCGCTCCTCGTCTTGAAAGATTTGCAGCCCAGTAATTCGGAAAAAACAAATAGGCCTAGCTTGGGTATTCTTCAAAAAGAAATACTGGGCTACCTATTTTCCCAAAGAACTGGTGCATGGGCATTTAGCTTTATTTATTTATTTATTTATTTACTTATTTATGTTTAGGGGACCATGAGCATGTATCTGGGCCAGATTCATGTGAGAGCCTCCCTTCCAGTTAATTATGGGCTTCTCTATTGGGCCTTCATCAGTGGGCTGCATGTTATCAACAAGTGGAAAATGTGTTCCGAGTTTCAAAAAAAAATGTGTTCCGTATGATAAATAGTATGCGCTACGTACGGTACGGGGCACTAAAGGATCGAACCATGCAACGACTTCCAAAACATTGTGTTTGTCATTCTAACAACACATTTATTCAACCAATAGATGAAATATACTACTGATTGTACATTGAAAACAGCAGCAGCAGCAACCAGGGCTGGGGGTGCAACAGAAGCAGTAAGCAGGCCAGAAGAGTGAAGACGCAACTCTCTCTTCCAAACCAAACATCAGCCATCATTACAAAAGGGCTACCAAAAAAGAACAAGTGTATGCATCAAACTAAATAAAGATCCTACTACACCAAGTGTACGCATCTAACTAACTAGCTCAGTTAGACGTTACTATTTATTAAGCTGTGGAGATTGGCTGACGGCTTGAACCAGATGGGTGCCTGACGGGGGAAACTCCAGCCAGCAGGTCGAAGTCTGATACTTGCGACCCTCTCTCCTACTTTGGGCTGCAGAGCATGGCGGCACATATCAGGGTATGGTGCATGCAGAGACGCATGGTACGCTGTGTACACACAGTTTTGCCTAATGAACGAAACCGCGCTGCCATCATGATCCTTGTCGTCGGTTATCTCCTGGTTAATCGGATAATTCAGTCCGACAAACAGAGAGCGTGTACCAAGGCTACTTACCAGCCTCCAGTCAAAAATTCCTGAAGGCCCAGAGAAGCTGGGATCCTACTCAAAGACCTTGCAGTGATTGTGATTGTATTCCGCAAAATAACACGTCCGGTACATGCGAACGATCATCAATCTTTCGCCGTCGTCTGATCGAGCCAGGAACCACCTGCAACTGCCATGCGGCTTTTCTCTGAAAGGTTCTGGGATTAGGAAGGGTAGGGACACCAGGCGGCCTACAACATCATATCAAGTTGGAGTCGAATAAAAAAGGGCTCTTGGTTTAGTCAATCTTAAGAACAACATGTTATGAGCATACCATACTGATAGTAACATGTTTTCAGCAAATGTTGACAGTAATATAAGCAAGCCATCATGATATCATAGGAAAGTAACATACTGTTGTAACAGCCGTTTGTAGCAATGACTGGAGTAGGCCAGCAATACGTCCAGCCATAGAACGAGTCGACAGCGTAAAAGAAGCCCTTGTGTTCAATGGCATCAGAGAACCATGGAGGATGTATGATCCTGCGATGGACGTGCAGATTTATCCACTTACCGCAGTGACCTGTCAGATAGGCGAGACCGCTGTTGAAGAACGCAATTAACCTGAAGTCTTTATAATTCGCAGATCTTGTGGGCACTTGGCAGCTTACAACCTTGAGCAAATCAAACTTGGTATCATGTTGGCTACTGTAAGATTCCGAGTATTCTGGGCCGCGGTGCCAAAGCAGTGCAGTGTTAATCAAAGGAAGGGGGGTCAATCTCCGGGTGTAGACCTCCACGAGCATCCAGTTGCCGCGACCGTCGATGAGCACCATCCAAGACGTGTTCATGTCGACCCAGTACATACCGTCAATGTAGTTGAGGCTGACGGGGATCGGATCGCAGTCAAGGGGGTTGATGCTCGCCACCCTACGATCGTTATGCTGCGTGACACGCCGTTTCTGAAGATCAGGCAGCATCAGCAAGCAAGGAGCTGGCTTAAAAAGCTCCGTCCTGAGGGCTTTGAGTAAATGGTACAGCCCCGACGAGCACGCGGCGAGCGGCATGGTACTGAGATTGTCCACACGTGAAACAATGAGCTTGATTACCTCTATGGGGAGCGAATTCCAGCCACTCTTTCGGCGGACGCTGCTCGGTTCTGCCATTGTTAGTGCTTGGGTTTCGGACGAGGGGGAGGCGCCTTAGCGGGGATGGAAGATTGGACGAGATTATGTGTGGGCAAAGATGGAGAAGAGAATATGTGCTGCGGGAAGTGGACAGGTGATGATGACTACAGCACGCCGCTTGTATTACGAGACACATACCAGCAGCGTAGGGTCATGTCGATGCCACACAACTTGCTTGAGTGATCACAGTACTGGTACTCCCTACAATGATATGCCCTAACTTGCTTGAGTAGAGTAGTAGAGTAGGACTCTGCTCTACTACTAGCACCGGAGGAGTAGTATATTCTAATCTAAAATAGTTACAAACTTCAATGCCCGAGCGTGGAACGACTATGAACCGTGCTCAAAGACCGTGTCTACATGGTGTTTGGACATGGGCGATAACCTCAACGCCAACGGTGCAGCTCCCATTGCACCGTATGTGTTTCTGTCCTTCCTGTTCGAAATCGTGGTAAAATTCATGTTTCTACTCTGTATCCTACTACTATGCTAGTCCACATGATTAGTTGCGAACGACGACTTCTTCCCCGACCTCGGCAACCTCATCCTCGACGACATGGGCGACAACGTCAACGCCGGCAACCAGTGAGATACAGGGTGTAGGAAGCGGTTTGGGAATTTGCATGCCTTTCCAAACAGTGAGATACTCCGTACAAAGTACGACAGAGAAATAACCACAGAGAAGGAAGCTAAAAGTAAACAATCAAACGAGCATTTTTGCTTTTGTTTTGCATTGAATCATTTCACAAGCTTGACTAGTGTTGTTTTTCTACTTTTACAAAAACCGCATCGAAATGTTAAAACGTGCATTTGCACATACATAAGTAATAGTAGTACTCTCTCCGTCTAGGTGTATAAGTCTTCCCTCCTTCTTGGTCAAGGTGCACAACCAAAGATGACTTATTGACCTGGACGGAGGGAGTAGCATAGTTTGCAAGCATATATCGAGAGAGACGTGTAGTGTGATAGTGGAAAAAAATTACTCGTATATGAGACCAGGTCTCACGGTTAGCAGGTGAGACCCATCCTGATGGATGACACGTGGCTTTTAAGTGGGGGTGGGGGATGCTTTGTGATTTGTGAATGCCACGTGTCATCCATCAGGATGGGTCTCGCGTGAGACCTGGTCTCATAGAATACTTTTCCTGCGATAGTATATAGTAAAGTTTGTGCTATATGCACGTACTTGCAAAATGCGTATGAATACACAAGGTTTCCAAACTTTCCCTTTTACATACTTAATTAAGCACGCTAAAAATTCTTGAATGTTCGGGATTTATCATTTGCGTCCCAAAACTAATGAGATCGCCTTATGAAACAAAAATTATACTCCTCCTAAAAGCCACGACGCTCGCAGGAGCGCTTGCGGCGCGCCACGAGTGCCCTGGTGCGCGGCCGTTTCCCAGCGCACCGACACAACGCCTCTTCCTTAGCCTCGCAACTCGCGAGGTGCTGATTGGCGGCTTGCCGGCGGGGAAGAGCGATCTCACCGGTGTGGTGATCCGGCGCCAACAGGTACTCCTCCTCGCTGGAAGCGTGCACCCGGTCCACGTACCGCCAAGCGTAGATGAGGCTCTTGGGCCCGACTGCACTTAGGGCACCGGCACGGGCGTCCTCCGCCACCCTCACGGCCCTCGCACGAGCCTTCTACCAAAGAGCCAATTGCCTGACTCTCTCGGACGCGACATAGGCCTCCCAGGCAGCTTGTTCCGCGATGCGCTTCTCTTCCTCGGCCTTCTTCTCCGCCTCTATTTTGGCGCGCTCTGCTGGAGGCAAAGCCTCCCACAAGGCGACATCCATTTCTTCCCAAAGCTCCTCAAGGCTGGGGGGCTCGGCGGGCGGCGCGGCGTTCTCCTCGTAGCGGGGAGCCGACGCGTCCTCCGGCGCGCGTGCTGGTGAGATTGGCAACGCCGACACGTCCACCTCGACGCGTCACGGTGACGAGTGGAACGCCGACGCGTCCTCCTCGACTAGTGGTGGCGAGGAACGGAATAGAGACGCGTCGCGTAGCGGTGTGGAGCGGAACACCGACGCGTCCTCCTCGACTAGTGGCGGCCAGGAACGGAACGGCGACGTGTGACCGTCCGCGCGGTGCAGTGAGGGGCTCCTAGGGCTTGGGAGGGGTGATGCCATGGTGGTCGACGTGAGAGGGAGGGGGAGGAGATAGAGATGTCGTGGGAGGCGCAGTATTTATAGCGAGCAATGGCACACCTACGTAAGATATGGACTGAGCTGCACTAACTTAACTGCCGGTCCAGTTGCGTCACTGACATGTGGGCCAGACCCCTGTTGGGCCCATATGTCAGTGACCGGATGCACCTGCAGTTAAGTAACAGCTACGTGGGCATATTTGTTGGAGTAAATTACGGGGGAGCGAAGGGGTGGAAATATTGCTGGTCACAACGGATTAGATGAGCGTGGGGAGAGGAGAGTCATGCATGCAGATTTTTTCACACGGGATGGAGTGGTGGGACCGCCGGAGGGAGAAGGAGAGTTTGGCAGGCATATTGTTTCACACATGGAGAGGAAAAAATTTAGAGACGAACGGGCTTCCTGTAGGTATGGGGAACAGTGCATAATAAGTCATCTTGCATGCCGGGCTAGGTACAGTCTCAAGTCATTAAAAACAAACACGCCCCACACATGTTCATATTTCAAGGTGCACTAAATTATTGCATGCGATGATTAAGGCTGGCCATAATGGTGGTATCTTAGCTGGTATCATGCACACGGGAATAGCAAACATGCTAATGTGGCAAAGAATTAAAGAATAGAGTGGGGTTAGAGTAACTAGAGTTCATGTATGCATTGGTAACCACATTTTTTTGTGGAGAACGACATCACTAGTTGAGTACTTTTGCAGACTTCAAAAACTATTCCACAATGTGTCAACATTCACAATGTCAAATCAATATTTTTTACACTCATCATAAAACGTAGTTCTTATACTAGTACTAGTTGAGTACTCATTATAATCAGTACTCCCTCCGTCTAGGTGAGCAAGTCATCTTAGATTGTGCACTGTGACCAAGGAGGAGGGGAAAACGAGAGATCTTAATGTTTATAATCAGTACTCCCTCCGTCTAGGTGAGCAAGTCATCTTAGATTGTGCACTGTGACCAAGGAGGAGGGGAAAACGAGAGATCTTAATGTTTATTTGCTAATTAATAGCATTTCATGCAATGAACTAACCACTACATGTCGTGTTTGGTAGTCTCAAGTCATTAAAAGCATGCACACCCACATCTCCTATTGGTTGATATGTCAAGAAACAAGAAACGAGGTAGAAGTTAATGCACCGTGCCTAAGTGTTTTGGGAGTATTGTAGATATTGATATTTTTAGTATAAATTTGGTCGTGGGATTTCATTGATGCATGTCAAAGCATTGACAGGTCTGCTATGCGTGACCGGAAGATGAAAGCGTTGAGCATCTTGAAGTTGATCAACAATCTTCAATTGTCAAAGATTAGCCGTTCGGCCAATAAGGTGGCACACTTAATCGCTAAGTATAGCTTTGACAATAGATTAGATGGTATTCTTGTAAATAACGTACCGCCCTGTGTGGTGAATATTGTATCGAATGAGTGTACTGGTGTGGCTGGTTAATTAATATAAGGTGGTGTTCAGAAAAAGTATAAATTTGGTCAAACACTTTGCAAACAGTTGACGGGAGTAAAAAGGACCAGAGGGAGTATCATGCATGCAGAGTAGGCAAAAAAATTGCTTGTCTAAAAAAAGGCAAAAAATTGTTCATTTATAGCCGGTCGAAGTCTCAAACGGCGCGACCACGTGAGGGAGGCCAAGGTCGTAGGAGGCGCAATGTTTGACGGAATTAAGTGAAGTTACATCCACGCGCCAGCATGGCATGCGAACAGGCAGAAGCTATACCGTCAGGCCTACGATATGGGTCTAGTAGACATGACATCTAGTGGGACCCGCATAGTTCTCGAGAACTCTTTGGGGGCTTGCAGCCATTTATCCACCAGGCAAGCCAGCAACCCCACGCTGTTCGCACGCCCTATTCGTCCCCATCTTCTACCTTACAACAGTTTGCTCCCAGTCGTCCCGTCCTTTCACATTAGTTCGCTCCCAGTTTTTTTTGTGGGATACAACAGTTCAACTTCTCCTAACCCTCCTCCAAAATCCATGGCCTCCCAAATCTCCATGGTCGCAGCTAAGTACCAAGTTAGAGCCATCACCGGCGATCAGTTCATCGTCATCTACACACGTGGATCCGAGATGGTGAAAGCATGGCTTGCTCGCTTCCTACGCATGTTCAACAGTTCAACGGATGAGTGGGTCGTTGGGCTAGATGTTGAGTACACCACAGTCCTGGGACGAGAGAAGGATGTAAAGGACGAAGAGAGGAAGAAGCCCACCGTGATCCAGGTTTTCATACATAACGTTTGCTTGGTCTACCACATATGCCATGCCGACGTTGAGTGCCAGGATTTTAAGAACTTCAAAAGAGTGAAATTCGTTACTGTAGGCTTTAAGAACGACAGTGACGTCCTGCGTCAGATAGGTCTCGTTGTAGGCCAGCCCTTCGATCTCCAGAAGGCAAGCCTGGTGTCCTCCTCTCAACCTTCAATGCTGACCCTGGCAGCAGCCATGATTGATCCTTTGTACGCTAAACTGAAGAAACCTCATCACGAGTTTCATCATGCATGGGAGTCGAAGACATTAGATGAAGATCACATCCTGTACGCAGCAATGGATGCCTACCTTTGTTTAAATATCTACAAGGGTTGGATGAAGAAGCAGAGCCTAGTGTCCGGTTCAAGCAAAGAAGCATCGGCGAAGAGGAAGAGGAAGAGGGACGAGGACGAAGTCGAGGACGTGGACTCGGACTCCAAGTAGGTGGCAGTGCCATCGCTCATGCTGGTTCTACTGCAGTGTCAAGCGGACTAGTTGCTTATTAGTTTATTTTCAAGGGTGTGTTGTGCTGAGGCCCCAGCAGAACTATGGGGTTGTTTGGATTGTGACTATCTTTGCCATATGCTGCCACATGATTTTTGCCACATTTGTCACACTTGCCTTACTTGAGTTGCTCAAATTGTTAGCCATACTTTGGCTTGCCTAAGGGAATCTTGCCACACTTTTTGTGTCTATGACATGTGGGGTTCACTGCTCATAAAAAATTCCTTGTCTCAAGTGTGGCTAGAACCAAACACCTACCTAACTTGGTCAAACTTGCCTAAGGTTAGGTGTGGCAAAGTGTGGCAATGTGTGGCTAGAAACCAAACAGCCCCTATGTTTATGTTCTTTCTCGTTATTTGAACTCTTTAGTATGTATAGTAGTACTAGTACTATGTCTTACTACTGTTCTTCTTGCAGTTGGTACTACTGCTCGTATCTTCGTGTTCCTGCTATACTTAATACGTTCGTACTAGTAGTATAATTTGGGTCGGTCGATTTGTGAAAGAAGTTCGACGGAGCGAAGGAAGAAGACGGCAGAAGAGGTGGAAGAAGCCCTTCTAGCCATCCATGTTGCATCAAACGACTCACATGAGTCGACTGACCCAAATTGCTCCTTCAGATTGCAGGATCCACGTGGCATTCAAGGTCTCGAAGGTAGATTCCGCGTCCGCACCCGGTTTGCGGGCTCAACGCGCGCGCGACCGGCTTCCGCCACGACAGCCACCATGCGCGCCTCCCCGCGCGGGCGGAGATGACAATGACACGCTAGTTCCTCCTTGCCGGCGTGCTGGAGCAGGCGCTCATCCTCCTCTTCATATGCTGTGTGCATAGACGCGGCTCCACCAGCTGCTCGCGTGCTTGGCAGCGGGGCGGCATCGCGAGGAGGTACTGCAGACGACGTGAGCGGGCGAGCCTTCGGCTTCATGGCACATGGATGGCGGTGACACGGCGGTGATGGGCGAGAAATTGTTGGCCGGAGCAGGCGGGCGCTGGCATGGGCAACGGCGGCGGCATATTGATGAGTGCGCGTGTGGGAGCTTACTTTAGTTTTATATATAAGGTTGGTCAAACTTAAAAGAAAACCGTACTAGTACACGTAAACATTAGACTTAGGCAGCGCTTTTATTAGTTACTAGCTTATGTTCTTGCCCATTGTGACCAGCCTTAGTACCACGGCCACGATACGGAATCCTGTGCAAGCGCGTGAACCGCGGCCGCGCGGTCGATCGAACAGTGCGTCACCGTGTCGCGCTCGAAGGACATCCACCGAACCTTTTTGTGTGTGTGAAAACAATCCTCGAGTATTACTTAACTTTTTTTTCCTGTGAAAGTTCTTGACGCTGCAATATTTCCATATATTTGAATTTAGCTCCAGTTCGTGTTTATTTGGAATTGGACGTTTTAGGTGCGCCCTAGTTTTTTTAATACTGATTTTGTGTGTGTGTGTGTGTGTGTGTGTGTGTGACTGAGAGAGAACGTGTGTATGTGTCCATATGTGTGTTGTGGAAGAAGGGCAATGTGGAGACGGTGTGCGTGTGATACAGACATAGAGAGGTGTGAATGTGCAAATGATCGTGCAAGAGTGAGACATAGACAGATGTCGATATGTTGTGTATACATGAGAGAACGGTCTTCTAGTTTACTTGTGTGTGTGTGTGTGAGAGAGAGAGAGAGAGGGAGAGAGAGAGAGACAGAGAGAGGAGCATCCATAACACAACAACAATGTCTCTCGATTCGTACGTCCCTCACACGGTCGCATGCAACACATGCATCAACGCGCACATTTTGACTCCCTCACCCGGCCCCTGCCCACCTCAAGGCCCACACAATCTCTTCGTGAATACCCATTTCTCTCATTAGGTTTGTTTTCTCTCAATATCTGACACACACACACACAGAGAGAGAGAGAGACACACGCAGCACAACACACATACACACACTCCCCCGAGCACACAATTCATCCCCATCCAAGGTTATACGGCGACCACTCTTGCTTGTGCTTCTTTGCACCCCAACATGCACAACACCTCAATCTTCAAAGAGGGCAACAAGTAGATCGAAGACGGCGACCACACCGCGCTAGAGAATGCGGGGTCATTTGGAAGCACGGTGATGTGACGACGGCTGACTGACTCCTCCCCCCACCCTCTCTCTCTCTCTCTCTTGCACAAAATTACCAATCCCTCTCTCCCCCGCACAAAATTGCCAATCCCTCAACCCACGAGATCCTTCCCCTCTCGTCCATGTTTTTCCTGCTCTCTCATCAAACATGTTGTCTCTTCTCCTTCCACGTATACAGAATCCAGATGCACACGCATCTCATGTATATTACATGTATGCATCTTTCTCACAGACCTAACTTCTTCCTCTCTCTTTCTCTCTCTCTCTCTCTCTCTGTCTCGTTAGGTTTGTCTCCTATTCTCTCGTCCACATACATACAATCTTTCCCTCCCTATCTGCTCCATCTTCAAAAGCTCTCTCTGCACGTTTCATTCACACATTGGGATATGTCAAAATGTTGCTTCTATAATGGCTGATGTAGAGTTATGGTTGTTCTTGTTGCATCCTACAAAGTAATAACAATGAAATGCATTTAGATTCTCATTTGACTGGGATTATGTGAGTTTGAGCATGTTGTGAAGTACTATAGACCTTGTATACATCTTGGGATTCGACAATGATTGTAACTATTGAATTGTATAGACCATTACATTCGAAGTCAATAGCCTAATATATTTATTTCAGAATTTCAACAAATGATTAGTTCACTACAAACTAAGAAAACAAATGTGTACTCCCTCCATTTTTATTTAAGTCCGCGTATTAGCATTGGTCAAAGTCAAGTTTTGTAAACTCTTAGAAAGCTTATAACAAAAAATATTAACATATACAATAACAAATAAATACCATTAGATTCATTATTGAATGTACTTTCACATCATACATATTTGTTATGGTAAATGCTTATATTTTTCTATAAACTTGGTCAAACTTTAGGAAGTTTGACTTCGGTCAAACCTAATATGCAGAGTTTACTACTACTACTCGCTAGTTGCTTAGCCGAATCACTCAACACGCCACACGGGGAGTCCAGTGTCACAAAATTTTGAGGTCGGCGGGAAAATCTCCCGCGACCCTGATTCGAGCAGTGGGAAGTTACCATCATAGCCTTCAGAACAGGCCTACGGATGACGCTTGGTAGGGGGCTGTTTTCGTAACTTCAGGTTCACCCTACCCAGCCAACCCCACCCCGGCACCCAGAGTAGTACACCTGAATACTCCCCAATTTCTATCCCCACCGCAAAACTCCACGGCACCACAGCCTTCATGCTCCTCCCCTTTACATCGGTGCACTCGTCCACCGCGACGCATCTGCCTAATCGACAACCTCATACGCCGCACTGGAGCCGGTCCACCGTCGTTGTCGTACACGGAGCCTCTTCCCCGGCATCGTCTTCCACGGTCTCGTATCTACTTCCCGGAAGCCGATGCCAAGCGCAGAAGTACCATCGTCGTGGACAATGAACTGACTCCCGTTGTCGACCATGACTCACAGAGGCCGCCGCGACCATCGTTCTCCTCCTCGATTGGTAATGTGTGTATTGAATCACTTAGTAGTACATGTGTAGTTCCAATTTTGTTCATACCTACCCTTCAAATTTCCTAGGTGCTATTGTTCCCGTAAAAGTAATTGGTTATAGCCTCCATTGTCCAACAGAATATCAGCTTGTAATTGTGCGTCGCTCATGTATCGCGCTGTGCTTGGGTAGGTTTTTCATCTGCAGCCAGTAGTGTGGCAAATGATGGAAAGGTTTTTAGAACTAGCAAAATGCCCATGCGTTGCACGCATCAAGATGCATTTGTATGAGTAGTTTATCTTGTTGGAGATGCTCTAACATGGCAGACGAGTGCTTTAATGTTGCCCACAAGATGCGCGAGTATTACTGGTAGTATATTTTTCTTGCCATGTTGAGATTTTAAAACCATGAGTGCGAACATGCAGAGGAGCAATGAAGATCAAACACGGGATATTCGGGACATCTTCATGGAGCGTGGCAAGTTAAAGAGGAGCTACACTGAACCTGTAAAACGAGCTTTGGTAAGTAACACCCTTTCAATTACTTCCGTGTAGCCTCGTGTTCTTCGATGTGTATATGTTGTAGTTTCTGTTTCTCTTAAGCGTGGTGTTCTTCGATGTGTAATAAGAAGAGTCTTAATCGTCCTAATGCTTTCATTTTTAGCTTGATGTAGGAAGTGGGTGTTCTCACCTTGTAGTCTGTTTTTATTTATTTATTCCTTTTGAATTCACTTCTCCGAGTTCTGTTTATCTGGCTTCTACTAAATAGATCTAGGTTGCTCTGAGTATTGATCTAAAAAAGAAGTAACTTCATGTCAGGACGTAGTTCCTGCGAGGAGGGAAGTATGGTCAACCTCGAGATCATGTTTCCAAAATGAGGTTGGATTACACACAAGGTGCCAGTTCCCTAATGATGCTGGATTAGACACAAGGTGCAAATTCCCAGATGATGCTGGATTACACACAAGCCAGGTGGAGTCGTCAGCTGTTCGTGTCCTCGTGGCATTAGTAAAGGCTGAAAGAAAGCGTGCAGCAACCCTTGAGAATGTAGCTGAGTTCCTGAAGAAGCGAAAAGAGAAATCAGATGCTCTCTTCACCCAAGCAAAAGAAGAGATGGAAGAAGCCAGAAATAAGCTAGCAGAGGCAGAGCAGGCTAGGCGTCTCCTGCTATCTAAAACTGTTGTCAATACAAAATTTCCTTCATAATAGCTAGGTTCAAATGTTTATCTAGTCAGCATGCCTGTTGTGATGTCCGTGCATCTACTGATGTGGCACAAAATGTTTTTTTCGGGTCATGTAATAACAGCAATTACTTTCCAAACAATAACAGACGAAGCATTGGACATGGTATATTTCACGCGCAAGCCCGACATTCCAAGTTCAACTTCCACATCAAACTCATGTTCACAGATATCTGCACATTCATACATAATGTCCACAACCATGATTCACTTCAAAGCCAAAAAAATGTGAGGAGAGTTATAAATAAAGAAAATCCTCTACTAGTTCCTGCTACCAGTGCGAGCACAACAAGTCAAGACCATGCGTAAATTAATTATATTGTAGTCATTTTTTGTGTTCTAAAATGCCTGCCTGCTCGCGGAAGGACGTGTTGCCGGCACACGCGCGGATTCAATGAAGGCAGGCGGGGCAGTCTTAAGCTGGTTGCACGCGGCGAGGAGGCGTGCTCAGTCGGGCCTGCAGCGAGTGCGGCCCTCTTGGCCGGTGCACCGGTTCAATGCCTGCGCTATGAGAGGTCGCGTCCGTGTCAGAGCAATCACTCCCTCTAGTCCTTTTTTGTTTGGGTATAACAAAATCTCATTTTCCATTCACATTTTAGTGGTAGGAGTTGTGCATGTGTGTCTATGAGAGAGAGAGAGGAGACGGTAGTCGGGGTTGTCTGATCGGTAAACAAATGAATAATGTCAGTCTGGGATGGAGACGAAAAGGAGACCGCAACAAATGTTGTGTCTATAGGAGAGATAGAGAGAGTAATTTTAGTGGTATGAGTCATATGTAGAGACATATAGGGTGTGTGAGAGAATCCCATAGAGAGAAAGACAAAGTGAAAGACGAGTGGAGACTGTGTGTTTGGCGGTGAAAAAGAAAGCTTAGGTACCGAGTGATACCAGAGAACAGTAGAGACGTGAGAGATAATGAAAACCGTGTAATTTATAATGATAGGGAGAGTGTGACACTTCTCAAGGGAGACGTCGAGAGACCATGTTTGCGAGGATAGAAGCAACATGAAGTGAGCGTGCGGGTGAGCTGGAGAAAAGAGAGTGATAGCTACCTGAAGGAGCATGCATGCGAGAGAGATGGGCGTGAAAGGAGTGAACAAAAAAGGGATTCAAATATTTGAATTCGAGATGATGATACATGTAATCCATACTCGAACCAAAATTGATCTATCAAACATGCATACTCATATGAATTCATGCACATCTATGTTATTTAATATGTAGATATTACTGATCCATACATTTTAGTAGAACATAATTTGGTTAAATTTTTTCAAATTCAACCTTAAGATTTCGAGATCGTTGTATTTGTAGATCATATTATACATATAAAGGAGCAGAATTCTTTGTTGTGCTTTTGAAAGTATATATATATATATATATATATAAATGATGTATATAGAATGTAATTCCAATTGAAAATGGATCCCGTCCGGAAAAAAAATAGAATACAAACAGGATTCGAATTGAGTTGGCACGGTAAACGTGCACTCTGCAAAATTTGAACGAAGCGGGGAAAGTCGCAGTAACCGCCCGAAACCAAAATCCGCGAGATGAAAATCACTACTGCCTATCCCTTCCACGCAAAGCCTATATGCTGGATTTCTATAGGTTTCGATAGGGGTAGGTTTGTAATTTCACCCAAACATGACGTAATCACCTCTCACCCAGATTCATACACGGTGGGCGCCAAAACATAGTGCGTCCTCGGCCGAAATCGACTCCCTCCTCGATTCATATTCATACACGGTGGGCACCAAAAACAAACTCTCGTCGGCAAATATTCGGTGTATGCGAGATTACCGTCCTATCCCCGACCGACTAGTGTTGTTGTGATGTAGTAGAAATTTGAAACGGGGGCTAAGTTTGTAAATTTCCTCGCATTTGAGACAAGCGCGCCCTGAATACATGGTTCCCCCCTTCCTCTCTACCTCCCTTTTCCCCATTCGTACTCCGTGGGCGCCAAAACACCCTCTCCACCCCACCCTCCTCCGTCCGCCGCCGTCCACCACCCCATCCACCGCCGTCCTCCTCCACCATGCCAGAGCTGATACCCCGACGCCACCGTCCATTACAAGAGATCGACCTCTCTCATCCACGGCTTCGGACCGGGATCCTTGCATCCCGTCCTCTCGCTTCATCCCCGCCGTCGTCCACCTTGCCGGCGCCGCTCCTACGACCGTCTCGTCCACCGCGCCCCGTCGCCACCGTCTACCCTCCTAGATCTGCTTCCACGCCTCCGACAGCCATCGCTACCGCAGCACTATCAAATTCTCAGCAGATGCCTACACGGCGCCGCACCAGAGGCGGTACTCTTTCATATCTTCTCAACTTATTTATCGCAACAAGAAAATAGATCACCACTGCTTTACTCTGATTTCTTGTCTTGGTTGCGAAGTTGCCTTTGTCCGGTTTGCACCTTCAGATCCGCCATGGCACGCTCAACACCATACTCGCAATGCTTATGGTTTTCCCCTTTTATATTCCACACTAGTTAAATCAAAGTAGACTAAATTTCAAACTTGGGTCAGTCGATTTTTCAGAGCTCGCCGGAGTTCGCCAGTGCGATCGAAGGGGCTCGGGTGGTTGTGGCGCCTCGCCGAACGAAGAAAACTCGACGCGGGTGGGGGTTGGGGTGGGGGTGCGGGTGGCGAAGGAACACAGGCGGTGGGGGCCGGTGGTCCGGCCGGCGGCCCGTGCGGTGTTCTGTATGGGAAGAATCAGAGACGAGGAAGAAGAAGGGTTAGGAGACGTAGGATCTTCATCCAACCGCTTGGAATGGTCAAGAGACAGCTAGGAGTTGCATTCTTAATGCGCTCTGGTTCATCATGTGTGGGCACTGTGCAACCAACATTTTATTATCCAAAATCTGCTTGCTCTTCTTTACCATGTTCCTCTTTCGTTCTTCTTTAATATGTACTCTCTCCGTTCCTAAATACAAGTCTTTGTATAGATTCCACCATGGACTACATATGGAGCAAAATGAGTGAATCTACACTCTAAAATGTACCTGGATACATCTGTATGTGATCCATAGTGGAAATCTCTACAAAGACTTATATTTTGGAACGGAGGGAGTATGATAGTAGTACAGTATGTTCCTTGTACTGAAGATGAGCAGGGACATTTGCAGTGTAGAGGTCTATACGGTCGGTTGTGATGGACACTTTGAGCCTCTTTGATTCGTAGGATCTTGTAAACATAGGAATATGATTTGTAGTGGCCTGCCCACTTGAATCCTATAAGAATAGCAAGGAAATGCGGGGAGCTGTGTCGCCTTTGAGAGTTACATTGATATTAACAGTACCGCACCTTCACTTGAAGAGAGCTGGTATCCGAAGCCTTTCTAGCCGTACCGGCAATACTAGCACATATATTCCAGCAAGTTCCACTTTGCTGATTTTACTCTAATGCTTAAGGTTTTCCCGTTATATCTACACTATGATCTGTGTAGCTGCTTTGTGTCGCACTAGCAGCAGTCCACTCTTGAAGCTAAACACTGCAATGACTTACAAAATTGGCACCAAGGCATTGAGTGCCATTCTGGATGCAATGAAACTCATACGCTCCCCACCTGTTGATTCTTGTTCAGAATATCATCCTAATGACTATTCTAACCTCGAGGAGTCAAAGGCAGATGGCATGTCCTATTCACCCATCAAGGTGTCTGTTCTAACTTGGCAATGTTTTATTGATTGCGGGTATCTTGCATATGTTGTCTTGCATTTCTTCTACTTTGTTGCGCCGCCATCTGCTTAGTTTACTCATCATATATGTCGAGATGCCATGCCCATCCATTATCAATACATATTCCATCTGTCATCATACCATGTTTTCCACTCAAATGTTGTTCTTGTGCATCAGACATCAAAAAGGAAGAGGGTGATTGCTGAACCTGAAGGACCACCAGCAAAGTCCTTGAAAAACGTGGTGGTGCCGGAGAAATCAGACAGCACCCCACTTATATTGGTTGTACAACCAGTGACACAAAACATAGGACCAACTCCAGCAGACTGTACCCATACTTCACTGGCCACACCACTAGCCCCACCACACAGGACCTGCACTCCAGCAAAAGGTATACCGATTTCATTTGCCATAGCACCAGCTGTACCACAGAAAAATCCCACTCCAGCAAAAAGTACAGCAAGTCCATCGGCCGAAGACCTATCCCAACTGCAGAGACGGCCAATTCCTACAGATTGGAACCCCATTCCATTTATTCCTAGTTTAAAAGACAATGCTTTCAATGTTGTTAGGGACTACATGCATATATTCCCATCATGGGAAGATTATTGTGAAGACAAACACCATTTTCACATCTTCCTGTCCAACTTACGTGTAAGTGCTATTATTCATGGCTATTATTTTCATGTTTTCTGCTGATTGAACACATCAATGATTTACATTACATTGTTGTAACTAGGCGAGGGCCAATCTGGATAGTCATGACGAGCAAAGCTTGCTTGTGCTTTTCAAGGAAGCACTGCAGCAGTATCGGTGTTACCTGAGGAAATCACACTTTAATGGAAAGTCTATAAATGAATTCCTGGTGAAGTCTCCTGTGCTAAATTTAGAAGACATTGAATGGAAAAACCATGTTATGCACTGGTCTCATTCCCAGGATGAGGTATTGTCTATGAAATCACATGACAATTTGAACTTCTACTTTTCCGCATGTGCCTTACGGATCTTTTTTGCAGGAAATCTGCTTGAAGAAGAATTCCGGTTTGACAAGAATGACATGATATCTCAAATATGCTATCCTGTAACATCCCAAATTTTCAATTTGGAATGTTATACATTAGATCATCATGCATATCATATTTTATTTTGCATTTTGGTTGATCCTAGAAATTCTACGCAACTCAATGACCCACGGAGAGAGTTGGGGATTTCGTTATTTTCATATTTGAGTTTTCTCAAATTTTGAGAATAGGATCATTTGATTTTATTTATTTTATCATCAATTATTTCTATTACAAAAATATGAGAGAGGGAATAAAATGACTTCCCAAAATAAAGAAATATTGAAGATTTAATAATAAAATCAAATAAGATTTTATTTCGGAGTTTTTCGGTGTTTTATTTGAATTTAGGAAAAAATTGCGTTTTTCAAAATTGCATTTAGGGCCCAAATAAATGTTCACCTTGTGCGGCTTGATTTTAGAAGCCCATGAAAATTTATTTCGGAATTTTTGGAGTCCGTTTAGTATTTCTTTTTATTTTTCTTCCGTGCGGAATAATTAAAAAAAAAGAACCGACCTACGGGCCGTGTCCGACTAGGACTCCGGCCCGAGGGGGGGCTTTATAAGCCGGGGCAGCCCACCCCGAGGGAAACCCTAGCCAGCCCCCAGCCTAGCCGCCGCCGCCGCCCTAGCCGCAGCCGCCGCCGCCGGATCCGTCCGCCGAGGTTCGTCGCGCCTCGTTTTCCGTGCCAAAAAATACTCGGCGTTCGTCGTTTTTTTTCTTTTTCTCGGATTAAATCCGCGATTTTTCTGATCATGATTCCTGATCCGATTTTCGTTTTAGTATAACTTTTCGCTCGTTTATCGGAATCAGGCGATTCAAGCGCCTAGAGTTTCGTCTCGAAACCCTCTATCCGTTTAATCAACTTAAACAAGGTTTTGTTGCTGTAAAATTTGCCCTAGATCCAGATTACTAGAACGAAGTTGTTTTCTTTCGCTGTTTGACTTTCGTTGCTTCGTTTGTTTTGAATTTTTTGCAAACCGGAGTTCTTAAGTTGAACCTTCTGGTTAGACCTTTTATTTGAGTTTTACCTGTGCATTAGATGAGTACTTATTTTATGCTTGTTTGTTTGTTTGCGATAGAGTACCCGGAGTGTGCCGCTTGTTACTTCGAATCGTTAGGTTTCGCGGATCATCAGCAAGGCAAGTAACACTTTGATCATACCTTTTCTACTACCCAGTTTTATTGCATTAGATCAATCCTCACATATTGCATGATTAGGATATAATAAATTGTGGGATGGGAAGTAGATGAGGTAGTACCTATTACCTGTTTATTATCAAACCTTTGGGAGTTACTTCTATGTTTGCTTATTATGCCATGCTATGCTAGTAGACGTGGATTGGGTGAGTGATATCCATGACAGATGTGAGATTGTTAATTAATGGTTTATTTAAGGTGGCAATTTAAACACACATCTGGGTGGATTGAGGCACCTGGGTATTCCAGGACTTGCCTGTTTTCTTTTGGACCGCCACCCAGGCTCAAAGGGATCATGAGACTATTCATACTAGAAACTTCCGTGTGCAGCCACAAGCTATTATGGGCTCTAGCATAGTTGACTAAGTTGTTCGAACTCTTACAGTGGTAGACTAGCAGATGTAGGGGATGTAGGTGGTACGGTCTACCCGATCGTAAGGTGCTAGCGCTTCTGAAAGACTATGTCTCGGTCATCCGTCTTCTCAAACACCATGTAGTGCGAGAAACCAAACGGAGGCGATCGAGTCTTGTGGGGGAAAAGTGTGCAAACCTCTGCAGAGTGTAATAAACTAATCATGGTTAGCCGTGTCCCCGGTTATGGACATCTTGAGTATCTAGTACCTGGATTTATCATGTGAATCTCAACATGTTACTCTAAATTAATTTTGTTGGGTTATGTTAAAGATGATGCTTAATTGGGATTGAGAATGCTGTCAACCATTCTCAATGTTTAACAACCACCATGATAGTAATTAAATTTATTCCTTTGAAGTAGGGAAAAAATGGCTTTACGCAAAACTGTAACCATAGAGCTTTCCACCAGCCAAATATGCATATAGTATAGCTGTTTCATTCCATTATTCTCTATGTGTTACCTTGCCAGCATATTCCATGTGCTGACCCATTTCGGGCTGCAACGTTAATGTTGCAGACTTTTCAGACGACGATTAAGGAGTTTTTAGGTCGTGGTTCTATACTCAGTGATGCCGTTGGAGTTGATGGACTCACTTATCTTCCAAGCCTTCCGTTGTTATCATTATTAGATGGCCTTAAGCCATATTTATTGTAATAAGTTCTCTTTTGAGACACTCGATGTAATAAGTGTGTGATTGCTACTCTGCTATAAATCCTCTGAATACTGTGTGGTGTCAGCATTACTGATCCAGGGATGACACCGAAGCACAGAGATCAGACTGTTTGAGGTCTGGTTGCTACAGAGATGGTATCAGAGCACACGCTAACTGTAGGACATGACCACTAAGCTACAAGACCTAGATCACTATTCACTCTCTTCTCTTCTGACCTCTCATCTTTTCTACTCTTTAGGATGGCGAATGCAAGGAACAAGTTCACACAACCGGATGAAGATACACCGTTTGGAAGACACTTGAAGGAAGTCACTAGATACCTGAACATAGGAGTACCAAGCTTCATGGGAACCTACAACGCCACTTTACCTGAAGAAGAGCGCTGGATGATTCAAGTTCAAGTTCTAGGAAGGACGTTCATGCCAGTCAGTGAGCCCATAGAGTTTTGTTTTGATGCACCAACTTGGAGTCCAGGAAAGAGCATGGCAGCTCACATCACCATGGGACGCATTGGAGAAGTCTACCGCAAGGATCTCAAGGATACTATCTACCAGATTTGTGGGCGCCAAGATGAGCACTGGGAGATGATAAGCACCATCAAGGATAGATCAATCGCATCTTTTATCCAGGAGTTAAACTAGCACATTCGACGACGGGAGAACCAGATGTGCGCCGACATGATAGACCTGAAGAAGGCAAAGACTAGAATCAAGGAACTGGAGGAAGAACTCAAGGCTACACGTGAAGATTATGAAGAGGAAATTGAAGTATTGGTGGAGAAGAATGACGACCTAATCAAGAAGATTGGAATATTTATGGGACGCCCTACGCCAGTAGATGAAGACGAAGAACCCCAGGAGATTAGCCCGGAATACTACATCATCATTGACGGCACCGACTCGGAACCAGATAGTAGCGATGATGACTATGTTGATGAAGCTGGAGCAGACATCATGGAGTCTGCAACCGAAGAATATTTCTAGTAGACCACCTCATCAGTAGTAGTAGTCCACCATGTAAATATAGTAGTCTGAGCACTTTTGCGATAGTTAGATCGATTGTATGCCCTTGTTTGATTGATTGAAGTGAATTGTTTGCTTTTGCCTCATGTGCATATGGGTAGCGTTTTCTCTTTAGACCCCCTCTATTCTTATATCTCATCTTTTCTAAACCCTTAGATGCCTCCGAGATGTGACCCCGGATTTGCCTTTCCACCGGAGCTCACCCAGTTGATCCAGCAACAGAACACATTGATGCAGTTGCTAGTCCAGAATCAGAATCAGGGGAACAACAACAACAACCCACCACCACCACCACCTGTTGATCACTTAGCCCGTTTTCTTAGGCTGAATCCGCCGGTGTTTTCCAGTAGCACCAAGCCGATAGTAGCAGATGATTGGCTCCGCAAGACAGCTAGGGAGTTGACCACAGCAGGATGCACAGATGCGGAGAAGGTGAAGTTTGCCGCACATCAGTTAGAAGGACCCGCAGCATCATGGTGGGAGAATTTCACATCCACTTTCCCAGTTGACACTGTCACATGGGACCAGTTTCAGCAGGCTTTTCGTACTGCCCATGTTTCCGCAGGAGCTATGGCCATGAAGAAGCGTGAGTTTCGCAACTTGCGCCAAGGAGGACGGACAGTTGGCCAGTATATGGAGGAATTTAGTAAGCTAGCACGTTATGCCCCAGATGACGTCGCTACGGATGCACCTAAGCAGGAGAAGTTTCTGAAAGGACTAAATGATGAGCTGAGCATGCAGTTGATGGTAGCAACCTTCAACAACTACCAGGAGTTGGTAGATCGTGCTCTTATGATTGAAGGGAAGCAACAGCAGATTGAGAACCGCAAGAGGAAGTATGGACAAGGAAAATACAATTCAGGAGCTCAGCAGAAGCCACGTTTTACCCCTAGACCGGGAGGACATTTTCAGCATACCGGTGGAGGAGGTAGCTCGCACAATCACAATGGCACCAAGAATGGTAATGGCAATGGAGGAAGCAACGGCCAGAACCGCACCAACCCCTCAACCCCAGCCAAGAAGGACCTAAGCCAAGTCACTTGCTTTAAGTGTTCAAAGACCGGACATTATGCCAATGAATGTCCTGAATTACAAAATGGAAATAGCAACGGAAGTTCTGGGAAGAAGCCGAACCCTTTTAACAGGGGACAGGTGAACCACGTTAGCGTGGAGGAGGTCGAAGCTCAGCCCGATGCAGTAATAGGTAAGTTTTTGGTTAAGTCATTTACTGCACTCGTTCTTTTTTATACTGGCGCATCACATTCATACATCTCAAGGGGATTTGTGGATAAGTATAACCTACCAACCCAAGCCCTTAGGTCACCCATGTTAGTAACCTCGCCCGGAGCAGAGTATGTGGCTAGTCTATGGTGTGATCAGTTACCATTAAGGATTGGTAACTATGTTTTTCCCTCAGACCTAATAGTATTGGAATCCCAAGGATTGGATGTGATATTAGGCATGGATTGGTTATCAAAGTATGAAGGGAATATTGAATGTGCTAGTAAGTCAATTTTTCTTACCACACCAGAAGGGAGAAGGATCAAGTATGTATCCCGGCATGTGCCAAAGAGGACTCAAGTAAATTGCCTAACAAGAGTTGTGCAGGAGGAAGTACCAGTGGTAAGGGATTTTCCTGATGTATTTCCAGAGGAGTTGCCAGGCATGCCACCGGATAGAGATATTGAGTTTTTGATTGAGCTATTGCCAGGCACAGGGCCCATATCAAAGAGACCATATAGGATGCCAGCAAAGGATTTGGTGGAAATTAAGAAGCAGATTAAGGAGTTACTAGATAAATGATATATTTGCCCAAGTTCTTCGCCTTGGGGATCACCAGTACTTCTGGTGGAGAAGAAGGATGGATCGTTAAGGATGGTTGTTGATTATCGAGGATTGAATGAAGTAACGATCAAGAACAAGTACCCACTACCAATGATCAACGATCTGTTTGATCGATTGCAAGGAGCTAAGGTATTTTCCAAGATCGATCTGCGATCAGGATACCACCAGTTGAAGATTCGAGAACAGGATATTCCTAAGACAGCTTTTACTACCAGGTATGGGTTGTATGAGTATACCGTTGTGTCATTTGGTCTGACTAACGCACCTGCCTATTTTATGAACATGATAGACAAAGTGTTTATGGAGTTTTTGGATAAGTTCGTCGTAGTGTTCATTAATGATATCCTGGTTTATTCGAAGAATGAAGAGGAGCATAAGGAGCATTTGCGTTTGGTACTTGGAAAGCTTAGAGAACATCAATTATATGCCAAGTTCAACAAATGTGAGTTTTGGTTGAAGGAAGTAGGATTCCTCGGACATGTTATATCTGGAGAAGGTATAGCAGTAGATCCCACTAAAGTTGAAACTGTGACCAAGTGGGAAGCCCCAACAACAGTTGGAGAGATCCGGAGTTTTCTTGGACTTGAGGATACTACCGAAGATTTATTGAGAATTTCTCAAAGATTGCGAAGCCTATGACTGAGTTGTTGAAGAAGGATACCAAGTTCATATGGACACAGGAATGTGAGGCTAGTTTCCAGGAGTTGAAGAAACGCTTAGTTACCTCACCAGTATTGATCTTGCCAGACCAGACCAAGGATTATGAGGTGTATTGCGACGCTTCACGTCGAGGACTTGGAGCAGTGCTTATGCAGGAAGGGAGAGTTGTTTCATATGCCTCAAGACAACTGAAGCCTCATGAGTTGAATTATGCCACGCATGATTTGGAGTTAGCAGCCGTAGTGCATGCATTGAAAATATGGAGACATTTTCTGATTGGAAATCATTGTGAGGTGTACACGGATCATAAGAGCTTGAAGTACATTTTCACACAGAAGGAGTTGAATCTCAGACAAAGGAGATGGTTGGAGCTTATCAAGGATTATGATATGAAATTGCATTATCATCCTGGAAAGGCTAATGTAGTAGCAGACGCATTAAGCCGCAAGAGCCATGTCAATACGTTAATGACGGGAGAAATACCAAGGGAGTTAGCAGAAAATCTTCGTGAACTATGTTTGGAAATAGTTTCGAGAGGCTATGTAGCAGCATTGGAGATTCAGTCAACTTTGATGGATAGAATCAGAGAAGCTCAGAAAGCTGACAAAGAGATTGCCGCTATAAAGGAGAAACTGAGCAAGGGAAAAGCTAAAGGATTTCGTGAGGATGAGCACGACACCCTATGGTTTGAAGACCGTATTTACGTGCCCAATGACCCGGAGATCAGGAAGTTGATTTTGCAAGAGGCACACGACTCACCGTATTCAATTCACCCAGGAAATACCAAGATGTATTTGGATTTCAAGGATATTTTCTGGTGGACCGGAATGAAGACGGATATTGCGGAGTATGTAGCAGTTTGTGATGTATGCCAGAGAGTAAAGGCAGAGCAACAGAAGCCAGCAGGATTGTTACAACCATTGCCGATACCCAAATGGAAGTGGGATAAGCTAGGCATGGATTTTATCACGGGATTACCCAAGACTCGTACGGGCTATGACTCGATTTGGGTTGTAGTCGATCGATTGACGAAAGTAGCTCATTTCATCCCAATAAAGACCACTTACACTAGTGCTAAGTTGGCAAAGATATACACGACCAGAATCGTATGTTTGCATGGAGTTACAAGGAGTATCGTATCAGTTAGAGGAACCCAGTTTACCTCAAAGTTCTGGAAGCAGTTGCACGAAACTTTGGGTACCAGGCTAGAATTCAGTACATCTTTTCATCCACAGACAGATGGACAGACCAAGAGAGTCAATCAGATTTTGGAGGATATGTTGAGAGCTTGTGCGCTAGATTACGGATCTAGTTGGGACGATGATTTGCCATATGCAGAGTTCTCTTAAAACAACAGTTATCAAACCAGTTTAAAGATGGCCCCTTTCAAAGCTTTGTACGGAAGGAGGTGCAAGACACCGTTGTCATGGGACGAAGTTGGAGACCGCCAGTTGTTTGGACCTGACTTGATTAAAGAGTCTGAACAGAAGGTGAAGTTGATTCGCGATAGGCTCAAGGTAGCCCAGTCCAGACAGAAAAGTTATGCAGATTCTAAACGAAAGGAGACAGTTTACGAAATCGGAGATAGAGCTTATCTTCGAGTATCTCCACTTTGGGGAACAAAGCGTTTTGGAGTTAAAGGTAAGTTAGCACCACGATTTGTAGGACCATATCGAGTTTTGGAACGTATGGGAGAAGTGGCCTACAAGTTGGAATTGCCCGAAGGATTGTCAGGAGTTCATGATGTATTCCACGTTTCCCAGTTGAAGAGATGTCACGCAGAGATGGCTGATATACCGTTGAGAGACACGGTGCCTTTGGAAACTATTCAGTTGGATAACGATTTGACGTACGAGGAGAAACCAATTAAGATCCTCGAGTTTGCCAGTCGAGTCACTTGCAGCAAGGTTATCAAGTTTTGCAAAGTTCAGTGGAGCCACCACACGGAGGATGAAGCCACTTGGGAACGAGAGGAAGATTTACTCTAGGACCACCCTCACCTATTTTCTAGCCAACCCGAATCTCGAGGGCGAGATTCATCTTAAGGGGGGTAGGTTTGTAACATCCCAAATTTTCAATTTGGAATGTTATACATTAGATCATCATGCATATCATATTTTATTTTGCATTTTGGTTGATCCTAGAAATTCTACGCAACTCAATGACCCACGGAGAGAGTTGGGGATTTCGTTATTTTCATATTTGAGTTTTCTCAAATTTTGAGAATAGGATCATTTGATTTTATTTATTTTATCATCAATTATTTCTATTACAAAAATATGAGAGAGGGAATAAAATGACTTTCCCAAAATAAAGAAATATTGAAGATTTAATAATAAAATCAAATAAGGATTTATTTCGGAGTTTTTCGATGAAAATTTATTTTTCTCCCGAGCGGAATAATTAAAAAAATGAACCCGTTTAGAAGCCCGTGAAAATTTATTTCGGAATTTTTAGAGTCCGTTTAGTATTTCTTTTTATTTTTCTCCCGAGCGGAATAATTAAAAAAATGAACCGACCTACGGGCTGTGTCCGACTAGGAATCTGGCCCGAGGGGGGGCTTTATAAGCCGGGGCAGCCCACCCCGAGGGAAACCCTAGCCAGCCCCCAGCCTAGCCGTCGCCGCCGCCGCCCTAGCTGCCGCCGCCGCCGCCACGCCACCGCCGACGTCCGCCGCCGCCGCCGCCGGATCCCGCCGCCGAGGTTCGTCGCGCCTCGTTTTCCGTGCCAAAAAAAATACTCGGCGTTCGTCGTCTTTTTTCTTTTTCTCGAATTAAATCCGTGATTTTTCTGATCGCGATTCCTGATCCGATTTTCGTTTTAGTATAACTTTTCGCTCGTTTATCGGAATCAGGCGCTTCAAGCGCCTAGAGTTTCGTCTCGAAACCCTCTATCCGTTTAACCAACTTAAACAAGGTTTTGTTACTGTAAAATTTGCCCTAGATCCAGATTACTAGAACGAAGTTGTTTTCTTTCGCCGTTTGACTTTCGTTGCTTCGTTCGATTTGATTTCTTTTGCAAACCGGAGTTCTTAAGTTGAACCTTCTGGTTAGACCTCTTATTTGATTTTTACCTGTGCATTAGATGAGTACTTATTGTATGCTTGTTTGTTTGTTTGCGATAGAGTACCCGGAGTGCGCCGCTTGTTACTTCGAATCGTTAGGTTTCACGGATCATCAGCAAGGCAAGTAACACTTTGATCATACCTTTTCTACTACCCAGTTTTATTGCATTAGATCAATCCTCACACATTGCATGATTAGGATCTAATAAATTGTGGGATGGGAAGTAGATGAGGTAGTACCTATTACCTGTTTATTATCAGACCTTTGGGAGTTACTTCTACGTTTGCTTATTATGCCATGCTATGCTAGTAGACGTGGATTGGGTGAGTGATATCCATGATAGATGTGAGATTGTTAATTAATGGTTTATCTAAGGTGGCAACTTAACCACAAATTTGGGTGGATTGAGGCACCTGGGTATTCCAGGACTTGCCTGTTTTCTTTTGGACCGCCACCCAGGCTCAAAGGGATCATGAGACTATTCATACTAGAAACTTCCGTGTGCAGCCACAAGCTATTATGGGCTCTAGCATAGTTGACTAAGTTGTTCGAACTCTTACAGTGGTAGACTAGCAGATGTAGGGGATGTAGGTGGTACGGTCTACCCGATCGTAAGGTGCTAGCGCTTCTGAAAGACTATGTCTCGGTCATCCGTCTTCTCAAACACCATGTAGTGCGAGAAACCAAATGGAGGCGATCGAGTCTTGTGGGGGAAAAGTGTGCAAACCTCTACAGAGTGTAATAAACTAATCATGGTTAGCCGTGTCCCCGGTTATGGACATCTTGAGTATCTAGTACCTGGATTTATCATGTGAATCTCAACATGTTACTCTAAATTAATTTTGTTGGGTTATGTTAAAGATGATGCTTAATTGGGATTGAGAATGCTGTCAACCATTCTCAATGTTTAACAACCACCATGATAGTAATTAAATTTATTCCTTTGAAGTAGGAAAAAATTGGCTTTACGCAAAACTGTAACCATAGAGCTTTCCACCAGCCAAATATGCATATAGTATAGCTGTTTCATTCCATTATTCTCTATGTGTTACCTTGCCAGCATATTCCATGTGTTGACCCGTTTCGGGCTGCAACGTTAATGTTGCAGACTTTTCAGACGACGATTAAGGAGTTTTTAGGTCGTGGTTCTATACTCAGTGATGCCGTTGGAGTTGATGGACTCACTTATCTTCCAAGCCTTCCGCTGTTATCATTATTAGATGGCCTTAAGCCATATTTATTGTAATAAGTTCTCTTTTGAGACACTCGATGTAATAAGTGTGTGATTGCTACTCTGCTATAAATCCTCCGAATACTGTGTGGTGTCAGCATTACTGATCCAGGGATGACACCGGAGCACAGAGATCAGACTATTTGAGGTCTGGTCGCTACGTACCCGATGCTTTGCTCTTGTTAGTACCTATTGTCCTGTATCACTGTACTTGCATACATACATGGCTCATTATGTGACAGCAGTATGCATGATAGCTTGCTTATCAATTGTTCGCTCCAAATTATCTGATCTGTATGAATGGTTACATTAGTGTAGAATATATCCAATGCCAATGTTTTTTTAGCTCTGCATTGTTCTTGTAAGTACATGTTGTCCTTTATCAGTGTAATTATAATGACAGGTAGTTGTTCATGTACCATCACTCTGCAGCTTATTTTCCTTTGCCCTCCATTTTCTACACATCAGATCTATATTTACTCTTACCATAAGGTTGGTACTGAAGAAGTTTAGCTGTGCATTGCTCTTGGTTGTACGTTTTTCCTGTATCGCTGCACTTACATTTATAGCTACTTGGTTATGTAGCATCACTCTTCATCTTATCTTAAATAGTCTCCATTTTTTCGTATATTATCACATCTATATTTA
Source organism: Triticum aestivum (assembly GCF_018294505.1). Taxonomy (NCBI): domain Eukaryota; kingdom Viridiplantae; phylum Streptophyta; class Magnoliopsida; order Poales; family Poaceae; genus Triticum; species Triticum aestivum. The sequence goes on along the minus strand of NC_057806.1, from coordinate 248,073,163 downwards.
CTCTTAACAAAATGTAGAATAAAGGCAATGCTTTTGAAGAAGATTCTGCGGTAAACTTCTTGAATTGCCCCCCATCAACATGGACAAGGCCTTTAAAGAGCCTGTCTTCACCAATAATGTAAGTTTGTCCATCTCAAGCCTTCAAACTTTGTTGTATATATTTGGTTAGGCATGACTGCAACAGGTGTTTATTTTTTGGTGTTTGCATCGAATTGCTTGTTTAAAGTTTATTATATGTAGTTCATAAACAAAAGTTCGTCCTTTCTCAATTTAAGTTTTCAATTGTACAACCAAGTTCCTTCTTCATACCATGTAAATTAAACTATACAGAGCAAGTGATCTTCTTTTGCACTGCATGTATGCTTCTGTTCTTCATCTGTAATCCAGTGGTGTGGTGAACCTACCCACTACAGCACAATGTCATATTCTGCAATGTCTTAACTATGAAAAATGTCATATAATTCTACTATTATTTAAATTGTCTCTTTATTTGCCAATCTGAAATGGTATAAATTGACAGCACACTAATCGTTGATACTTATGAGTTCTTGATCTATAATCCAGTGGTGTCGTGAAGCTGCCAACTCCTTCACAATGTCATTTCCTACCATGTCTTGACCTGAACAATACCATATTGTGTTAATGCAAATTTAAACTGTGTCACTTTATTCGTTAGTAAGAAATGTGATGAATTGTCAGCACTGATACTTTTATGTGCAAAACCTGTCATCTGTCTGCTTGTTTATCTTTTAGAGTGGGGAAGATATAAGTGTTGAACAAACGCAGTCTCATCATTTTGCTCAGCAGCTTGCGCTGCAGCTCCCCAGCAGGGCTAACCTTTCTTGAACTCTATTGAAGTGCTGTCGGTTTTGTATATTATTTTGTCGGCATGTTTATTTGCACTAGTGGCGATCTTTGATGCCCAGTGTATGTAATCTGCTATCTGCTTGTGCTTTATTATCATAGTGGCGAATTTTGATGCCCAGTGGATGTAATATGCCGTAATTTCTTTATTGTATAGTATAGGTTTTTTTCTTATTCACGATGCTACAGTTATTTTACTGTATATATATCCTGTCTTCGCAGTAAACCGGCCAAACCGTAAAATTACGGTACATAATCGGGTCGTCATGCAATCACGATGTAGGTTGGGCCTGAAACGTGCCGATTAGCTCACGGGCCGGCAGCAGCCCGAAATGAACCCCGGCCCATGATTGTGCGAATCAAATCGCGGGCTTTTAACAGGCTGAAAAATTGTCTCGGTCCTTGTTTGGCCCAATCAGATATCGGCTGCGGGCAGGCCGGATGCAAACCGGGTCGTAGTTAGGCCCAACTATATGACGGGCTTTTAACAGGCTGAAATTAATATAGGGCCGAAATGTTAAACGGGCCCTTAACATGCCAAAACTAATATCAGGCCAATTACTAAGTGGGTCTTTAGCAAGTGGGCCCAAAGGCATAGTGTCTAGTTGACGGGCCGAATCTGATATGGGCCATAATTAGGCCCAAAACCTCTTAAAGGGCCGGACCTGATCTGGGCCGTAATTTGGCCCAGAACGTGGTAGGATTTTAATGGGCCGGATCTCATATGGGCCACTATTAGGCCCAGAGCGTGGCAGGCCATTAATAGACCGTATCAAATATGGGCCGGCATTTGGCCCAAAACATGGCAGCCAGTTAACGGGCCGGCCTACTAGGGTCCTCAAAATCTTGTGGGCCTACAGCTGGGCCGGCCCATTAATGTCGGCGAAATCTCGTGGGCCTTTAGCTGGGCCGTCCCATTATGATCCGCAAGAATTTTGTGGGCCTTTACCTGGGCCGGCCTATTATGGCACACAAAAATCTTGTGGGCCTATACCTGGGCCGGCCCATTATGGCCCACAAAATCTCGTGGGCCTTTAGCTGGGCCAACCCATTATGGTCCGCAAAATCTTGTGGGTCTTTAGTTGGGCCGGCCCATTTAAACTTGTTGGGTCGTGCCACGTGTCGACATATCATAGGCGCCTTTTGTCCAGTGAGTGGATGACATCTGTCCCGACGATGAGCCGACACGTGTTTCCTCTAGCCAATGATGATTTTACACGTGGAAAATCCCCATTGGTCGGGGCTGTTAACGGGTTATCGGATCCAAAACCCGACCCGATAGCTTAACGGTGTTCCGTTACGGTGGATGCCACGTGTCGGTCACCCTTGACGAAAGCACTTCTGTGACGCGCGATTTATCATCATGGAAGTGGACACTTTCGTGATGATAATTTTGGTAATGTCATGGAACACTTCTACGATAGCACAGGTATGACTATCTTGATTCTGTTATAAATTTGTCATGGATGTACATGCATGACAAAAAAAGCAACCTACTGTGACAAACATGTATCATCACGGAAGTGTATTTTTTTGTAGTGTATCCTTGCAATGTCAATTTATTTTCCTTGCTGTTTGAATAAAGTACTTAAGATCTAACATTTTATTTATGATAAGGAATCTTCACATAGTTACATAATTATTCAACTACTCATTGATCTTCACTTATAACTTTAGGAGTAGTTTGTCATTTGCTCTAGTGCTTCAATTATATCTTTTTAGAGCACGACGGTAGTTTTATTTTGTAGAAATTGATGAACTCTCATGCTTCACTTATATTGTTTTGAGAGAAGTGAAACAACATGGTAATTTGATTTGGTTATGAATTTAGTCCTAATATGATGGGCATCCAAGAGGGATATAATAAAAACTTTCATATAAAGTGCATTGAATACTATGAGAATTTTGATTCCTTATGATAATGTTGAGATATGAAGATGGTGATATTAGAGTCATGCTAGTGAGTAATTGTGAATTTGAGAAATACTTGTGTTGAAGTTTGTGATTCCCGTAGCATGCACGTATGGTGAACCGTTATGTGATGAAGTCGGAGCATAATTTATTTATTGATTGTCTTCCTTATGAGTGGAGGTCGGGGACGAGCGATGGTCTTTTTCTTCCAATCTACCCCCTAGGAGCATGCACGTAGTACTTTGTTTCGATAACTAATAGATTTTTGCAATAAGTATGTGAGTTCTTTATGACTAATGTTGAGTCCATGGATTATACGCACTCTCACCCTTCCACCATTGCTAGCCTCTCTAGTGCCGCGCAAATTTCGCCGGTACCATACACCTGCCATACACTTTTCCTCAGAACAGCCACCGTACCTACCTATTATGGCATTTCCATAGCCATTCCGAGATATATTGCCATGCAACTTTCCACCGTTCCGTTTATTATGACACACTCCGTCATTGTCATATGGCTTTGCATGATCATGTAGTTGACATCGTATTTGTGGCAAAGCCACCGTTCATAATTTTCATGCATGTCACTCTTGATAATTGCACATCCCGGTACACTGCCAGAGGCATTCATATAGTCATATTTTTTTCTAAGTATCGAGTTGTAATCCTTGAGTTGTAAGTAAATAAAACTGTGATGATCATCATTATTAGAGCATTGTCCCGGTGAGGAAAGGATGATGGAGACTATGATTCCCCCACAAGTCGGGATGAGACTCTGGACAAAAGTAAAAAATAAAAAAAAGAGGCCAAAAAGAGAGGGCCCAAAAAAACAAAAAAAATGAGAGAACAGAGAGAAGGGGCAATGCTACTATCCTTTTACCACACTTGTGCTTCAAAGTAGCACCATGATCTTCATGATAGAGAGTCTCCTATGTTGTCACTTTCATATACTAGCGAGAATTTTTCATTATAGAACTTGGCTTGTATATTCCAATGATGGGCTTCCTCAAAATGCCCTAGGTCTTCATGAGCAAGCAAGTTGGATGCACACCCACTTAGTTTTCTTTTTGAGCTTTCATAAACTAATAGCTCTAGTGCATCCACTGCATGGCAATCCCTACTCACTCACATTGATATCTATTAATGGGCATCTCCATACCCCGTTGATACGCCTAGTTGATGTGAGACTATCTCCTTCTTTTTGTCTTCTCCACAACTACCTTCTATTCCACCTATAGTGCTATGTCCATGGCTCACGCTCATGTATTGCGTGAAAGTTGAAAAGGTTTGAGAACATCAAAAGTATGAAACAATTGCTTGGCTTGTCATCAGGGTTGTGCATGATTTGAATATTTTGTGTGATGAAGATGGAGCATAGCCAGACTATATGATTTTGTAGGGATAAGCTTTCTTTCATTCTTTGGCCATGTTATTTTGAGAAGACATAATTGCCTTGTTAGTATTCTTGAAGTAATATTGTTTTTATGTCAATATTAAACTTTTGTTTTGAATCATACAAATCTCAACATTCATGCCACAATAAATAAAATTACATGGATAAATATGTTAGGTAGCATTCCACATCAAAAATTCTGTTTTTATCATTTACCTACTTGAGGACGAGCATGAATTAAGCTTGGGGATGCTTGATACGTCTCCAATGTATCTATAATTTTTTATTGTTCCATGCTATTATATCATTTGTTTTGGATGTTTTATATGCATTAATATGCTATTTTATTTGATTTTTGGGACTAACCTATTAACCTAGACCCTAGTGTCAGTTTTTGTTTTTTCCTTGTTTTAGAGTTTCGCACAAAAGGAATATCAAACGGAGTCCAATTGACCTGAAAATTTACGGAGAATATTTTTGGAAAATATAAAAAATACAGGAACGAAAAGATATTGGAGAAGAGTCCCGAGGCCACCACAAGGGTGGAGGGCACCCCCACTCCCGAGGGCGCGCCCTCCGTCCTTGTCATCGCCTCGTGGGCCCCCTTGACTTGTTCTCGATGCCAACGCCTCTTATAAATCCCAAAAAAACCGAACAAAACCTAGATCGGGAGTTCCGCCGACGCAAGCCTCTATACCCACCAAAAACCAATCTGGACCCTATTCCGACACCCTGCCGGAGGGAGGAATCATCACCGGCGGCCATCTTCATCATCGTTGTGGTCTCCATGACAAGGAGGGAGTAGTTCACCCTCGGGGCTGAGGGTATGTACCAATAGCTATGTGTTTGATCTCTCTCTCTCTCTCTCTCGTGTTCTTGATTTGGCACGATCTTGATGTACCCCGAGCTTTGCTATTATAGTTGGATCTTATGATGTTTCTCCCCCTCTACCTTCTTGTAATGGATTGAGTTTTCCCTTTGAAGTCATCTTATCGGATTGAGTTTTTAAGGATTTGGGAACACTTGATGTATGTCTTGCATGTGCTTATCTGTGGTAACAATGGGATATTCACGTGATCTACTTGATGTATGTTTTGGTGATCAACTTGCGGGTTCCGTGACCACGTGAACTTATGCATAGGACTTGGCACACGTTTTCGTCTTGACTCTCTGGTAGAAACTTTAGGGCACTCTTTGAAGTTTTTTGTGTTGGTTTGAATAGATGAATCTGAGATTGTGTGATGCATATCGTATAATCAAACCCGCGGATACTTGTGGTGACATTGGAGTATCTAGGTGACATTAGGGCTTTGGTTGATGCGTGTCTTAAGGTGTTATTTTAGTATGAACTCTAGGGTTGTTTGTGGCACTTATAGGAATAGCCCAATAGATCGATCAGAAAGAATAACTTTGAGGTGGTTTCGTACCCTACAATAATCTCTTCGTTTATTCTCTGCTATTAGTGACTTTGGAGTGACTCTTTGTTGCACGTTCAGGGATTGTTATATGATCTAATTATGTTATCATATTTAAGAGAACTTGCACTAGTGAAAGTATGAACCCTAGGCCTTGTTTCGAAGCATTACAATACCGTTTTTGCTCACTTTTCCTACTATTTACCTTGTTGTTTTTATATTTTCAAATTACAAAACCCTATATCTACTATAAATATTGCACTTGTATCACCGTCGCTTTGCCGAACTAGTGCACCTATACAATTTACCATTGTATTGGGTGTGTTGGGGACATAAGAGACTCTTTGTTATTTGGTTGCAGTGTTGTTAGAGAGAGACCATCTTCATCCTATGCCTCCCATGGATTGATAAACCTTAGGTCATCCACTTGAGGAAAATTTGCTACTGTCCTACAAAACTCTGTGCTTGGAGGCCCAACACGAGTCTAGAAGAAGAAGGTTGCGTAGTAGACATCATTGTTCAAAATAAAATTTTATCTATCTCATTTTTTCATGCATATGCATATCATTTTCATGGTCTAGCAAATATTGTTCTAGTGGATCAGTAGGAGGCACGGCAATAGAAGAAAGACCAATTATTTCATCCTTACTAGGCAATTCTTTCTTATGATGTTTTCCATTGAACTTAGAAAAATTAAACTCATGAGACTCATCACCAAAACTAACACCTACGGTTTGTTTCTCACAATCTATTTTAGCATTAACGGTGTTCAAGAAAGGTCTACTAAAGATAATGGGACAAAAGTCATCTTGTGGGGAACCAAGAACTAGAAAATCAGTAGGATATTTTATTTTCCCACACAAGACTTCAACATCTCTAACAATCCCAAGTGGTGCGATGGTGTCTCTATTAGCAAGTTTAATAGTAACATCTATGTCTTCTATTTCAATAGGTGCTATATCATTCATAATTTCTTGATATAAGGTAAAAGGAATAACACTCACACTAGCACCTAAGTCACATAAACCATGATAACAGTGATCTCCTATTTTGAATGAGACAACATGCATGCCAACAACAGGTCTATGTTTATCTTTCTCATCGGGTTTAGCAATTCTAGCAGCTTCATTACAGAAGTAAATTACATGCCCATCTATATTTTCTACCAAGAGATCTTTAACCATAGAAACGCTAGTTCTACTTTGATTTTTTTCAGCAAGTTTAGGTGCTCTAATATTACTTTTATTGACCACAGTTGAAACCTTAGCATGTTCCTTTATCCTAATAGGGAAAGATGGATTTTCAATATAGGCAGTAGGAACAACTGGATCAACATTATAAATGATAGTTTCATCTTTAGATATTACCAGTTCTTTAATCCTTGCTTTAATAGGTGGGTGATATTTAAACCACTTCTCCTTAGGGAGATCAACATGAGTAGCAAATGATTCACAAAAAGAGGCTACTATCACAGAGTCAAGTCCATATTTAGTGCTAAACTTTTGAAAAGCATCGATATTCATAAAAGATTTAACACAATCATACTTAATCTTAATACCTGACTCTTTACCTTCATTGAGTTCCCGATCTTCAGAGTTGCATTTAATTCCCTCTAAAAGATCCCACCTGAATTCAATAGTCTTCTTCATAAAGTAACCAGTACAAGAAGTATCGAGCATGGATTGATCATCACGATAAAGCCGAGCATAAATATTTTAAATGATAATTTCTCTTGAGAGCTCATGATTAGGGCATGAATATAACATTGACTTAAGCCTCCCCCAAGCTAGAGCGACACTTTCTCCTTCACGATGCCAAAAATTATATATATAATTCCGATCACGATGAACTAGATGCATAGGATAATTTTTTTGGTGAAATTCCAATTTCAATCGATTTCAATTCCAAGATCCAATATCATCGCATAGACTAGACCATGCCAATGCTTTTCCCTTCAAAGATAAAGGGAAAACCTACGTCTTAGCTTCATCTCCGGGTAAACCTGAAAGCTTAAATAATCCACAAATTTCATCCACATATATCAAGTGCATATCAGGATGTTCGGTTCCATCTCCTCCATAAGGATTAGCTAGCAGTTATTGTATCATACCCTAAGGAATTTCATAACCAATATTTTTAGTAGGTGTAGTAGTTTGAGGGGCAACTAATTGTGGTTCCGGTCTAGGCGAAGACACCCCAAACAAACCCCTCAAAGGAGTGTTCGCCATAGTAACAAGTGACAATAAATTTCAGCACGTAGTAATAATTTTTCCTTACCGATTTCCACTTACCAAGAGTGCTTCACTCCCCGGCAACAACACCAGAAAATAGCCTTGATGACCCACAAGTATAGGGGATCAATCGTAGTCCTTTCGATAAGTAAGAGTGTCGAACCCAACGAGGAGCAGAAAGAAATGACAAGTGGTTTTCAGCAAGGTATTCTCTACAAGCACTGAAATTATAAGTAACAAGTAGTTTGATAGTAAGATAATTTCTAACGAGAAAGTAAATGGTAATTACAAATAATATGCAGCAAGGTATCCCAATCCTTTTGTGGCAAAGGACAGGCCAAAATGGTCTCTTATGATATGCAAAGTGTTCTTGAGGGTATACGGGAATTTCATCTAGTCACTTTCATCATGTTGGTTTGATTCGTGTTCGCTACTTTGATAATTTGATATGTGGGTGGACCGATGCTTAGGTGCTATTCTTAGTTGAACAAACCTCCTAGTTATGTTTAACCCCCTCGCAAGCATCCGCAACTACGAGAAAAGTATTAAGATAAAATCTAAACATATCATTAAACTTTTGGATCCAAATCAGTCCCTTACGAAGTAGCACATAAACTAGGGTTTAAGGTTCTGTCAGTCTCGCAACCCATCATCTAATAACTACTCCACAATGCATTCCCTTAGGCCCTAATAAGGTGAAGTGCCATGTAGGCGATGTTCACATGACACCACTAAGGGAATCACAACATACATACCGTCAAAATATCGAACACATATCAAATTCACATGATTACTTGCAACAAGATTTCTCCCGTCACCTCAAGAACAAAAGTAACTACTCACAAATGATAATCATGATCAAGATCAGAGGGGTATTAAATAGCATAATGGATTTGAACATATAATCTTCCAACAAATAAACTATATAGTAATCAACTACAAGATGTAATTAATCAACACTAGTAGTCACCCACAAGCACCAATCTAAGGTTCTGGTACAAAGATTGAACACAAGAGATGAACTAGGGTTTGAGAGGAGATGGTGGTGTTGAATATGTTGGTGGAGATTGCCCTCCCCAAGATGGGAGAGTTGTTCGTGATGATGATGACGATGATTTCCCCCTCCGGGAGGGCAGTTCCCCCGATGAAATCACTCCACCGGAGGGCAAAAGTGCTCCTGCCCAAGTTCCGCCTCGAGACGGCGGCGCTTCATCCAAAAAGTCCCATCCTTATTTTTTCTAGGTCAAAATGACTTATATACCAGAAGAGGGGCACCAGAGGTGGCCGAGGAGGGCACAACCCACCAGGGTGCGCTTGGGGGCCCTGGCGCGCCCAGGTGGCTTGTGCCCACCTGGTGGGCCCCCTCTGGTAGTTATTTGCTCCAATAATTCTTAAATATTCCATAAAAATTCTCCGTGAAGTTTCAGCTCATTTGGAGTTGTGCAGAATAGGTGGCCTGACGTAGTTTTTTCAGGTCCAGAATTCCAACTGTCGGTATTCTCCCTCTTTGTGCGAACCTTGCATACTATGAGAGAAAAGGCATTAGAATTAATCCATAAAGCATTATTATGCATAAAAATATCATAAATATAGTAGGAAAACATGATGCAAAATGGATGTATCAGTGAATGCCCAGGATGTGGGAGAACGCATCCAAGCTTTTGCGATAGCCATGGCAGAGGTCATGGGTGTCGATGAGGTCGAGAGGGGTGGAGTTCCATATGGGGAGCCACCGCCGGGAAAGGACGGTTGTCCACGCCCTTATTTGATTGGGAGGAGGGAGATGCTGACTATCATCATATCATCGGGGAGGCTGTTGATGAAGTCTAGGCCTGCTGGAGTCGCTTGCGGTTCTTGCTCAACCCGCCTCCGCTTGTTGGCAGCCCCATTCTCCACCTCCGAAGTCTCCTCATCAGCGGTGCTTTCTGATAGAAGTGGAAGTACGGAACGGGAATATTTAGTTAAAACAGGGCAATAGAAAAGTGTATTGGTAACTAGAAGTTAGTAGGTAGGAATAGAGTAAGAAAATGGAATAACAATTGGTTGCTTAAATACTACACAATTCCTTTGATATTGCTGGGTAAGTCAACATGCAGATACTTGAAAAGAACACTTACTTCGAACAAAGTCTGGACGGATGATATCGTCACGGAAGTTAGCATATATCATGACCAGGCTCTTTTATGTGCAGTGTAATTTTAGTGCCAGCTGTCAGTACATAAAACTTAGAAATTTTTGTCCAAAGTCCCTTGGAAAAATAGGAGTGGCCACATTCATCAAGTCTTACAGAAGCAACGACTGTAAATCCATGGTTTGTGTTCAGTATGACATCCCTGCAGTCTTGATTTATGTAAAGGGAAATATTGTGTACTACAGATTATGTTGCATAGCAAGGGACGCGGTGTAGAAAATGGTAGGATTGTTAAAGAATATGGTAACATGAAAATATGGGCGAAACTGAAAGAACTGTACAGCTGTTGAAATCAAAGGACAAAAAATCTATAATTAAACAGATAGGGTAATCACGATGTCATGGAAATATGAGAGTAATCAAAAGAGCAATACATCATTAATTTTCCTAATATAGAAAGAAGAGGGGGGAAATCCCCTTTGACGTATATACTGCATGTGGCACCTTTTATCCAAATGCAGCAATATATAGTATATGTTCAGGAAAGTAGGCCATGCCAACCAATTTAGGGTGAGATTGAACATACCGCGCGCATCCTCAAGTAATCTGGTACAGTGAGATGGAACTCCATGGATGTCTGGCCGAGGCCACAAAGTCTTGATGCCTCTATGTACTATACACTATGAATAAAAGAAAATCCTCAAATCAGCTCGAATAAAAATGAATTCAGGGCGATTTCGGCCGGGTGATTAAAGGAGGCAGATGAACTGGGATAAGGAATCAGATAATATCTCATTAAATTAGTTACCTTGTTGTCCATGAGAAAAAACCTCAATACGGCGAATTCCCCAACCGGGCGGAGTTGGGTCGACCGCGAGCAGTGTCGAGAAAGTCGATGGCGATAGGCGGCGGCAAGAAGAAGTGGCAAAATGCGGTGGGGTTTGCCGGCAGCCTGGCAGCGATGATAGGCGTCGAGCTAAGTGGTTGCCGCGGCGATGGGCGGTGCCATGCATAGATACGGAGGATCTTGTGCAGGTGTGAATGGGGACCGGAGGGGTGGCGGGCAGGGTGAAGGTTTTGTGACGTGGGGATGGTGAGGGTTTTCTTTTCACTTTTTTGAATTGGGTGGTGAGGGTTTTCTGTCCCACGAGAAGTTTCGGAGGCAACGGTTTTCTAGGGTCAATAGTGTGTGATTGACGTAACTGGAAAATGAAAGTCATTGCACACGGTTCCAATTTTGGGAACCGTGTGTGGTTGATGTACTACCTCCGTCCTGGTTTATTGGTGCCCTTTGTAATTTGTGCCAAAATTTGACCAAAGAATTTACTAACAAATATTTACGCATGTCACCAAAAATTATATCATTGAACACTATGTTCAAATATGCATCCAACGATATAATTTTTTCTGACCTGTACTAACATTTTGTCAGTTAAATCTTTGGTCAAAATTTAACACAAATTACAAAGGGCACCAATAAACTAGGACGGAGGTAGATTCCATCAACCAAACTGATTGCATCCATATCCCACATTTGGACATAAGTAAACATAGATTAAACATACTCACACATAGATAATATGTGTACACAAGCATAGTTCGACCATAAGTACATAGTTCAACCGTCATTAAGCATACTCAAGCATACATTGTTCTATCCCGCATCTCATCTCATCTGTCGGTATGATCCTAAAGCTTCTCCAGGTACTTGGCGAGCGCGGCGTGCACCACCCGTGAGAATACTTCTGCTTGAAGGAGCCAACGGCTCGCCCTCTTACATGTGCCAGAACACTTTGATACGCATCATGAAGCTCTTGGTTGCAAAATGGGCATCGATATATAGCCATCATCCCAGGTCCTAATACGCCTGTTATGCATCCCCGCATAAAGCTCCCTGAGGATTTGCCTCTCCTCCTCTGGCCATCTTCATCCTCGCTGTCGACATCGTCAGACAGCACTTATACATATAGTAAAAACCGTGGCGTCAAATTAATGTTTACAAACTAATCTCTAGCGAACATTTGGCAGTTGCCAAAATTTGGCATCAAATCAATGTTTACATGCCGTGAAGTAGGATTAGGAATTTCTGGCTATTTTTTATACATACCCAAAGATTATGGTTTGATTTTTAAGTACAATCGTCTATGTACAAACCAATTTTGAAGAAAATGATGGCACAAACATATATGTAGGTCATTCAAAATCAATTATCAAGACCTAGCTAGGAATTATTAGCACGAACACTAACCCTAGTCGGATTATTAGCAGAAATCATTTGCACAGATGAAAAAACTAATCACTTATCACTTGTACCATTCAAACAATCAATACACTACACGGATCTAACGAAACTTACTCAGATTTCATGGATTGAGAGAACATAACCATAGGATTTCTATTCCAAAAAGGGGAGGCAGGAGTAAGTAGAGAAACCCTAGGATGTATTTGAAACATAAATGGGTATAGATGACTAACCGGTTGTCTGTCGTCGTCGGAGTCGTTGCCGAAGTGGTTGTCGGAGTCGTCGCCCGAGTCTTCACTGGAGTCGGTGTGGACCTCCGGCTCCGGCTGTGGAAGCACGACACCGTCAATGACGTCAGGGTGTAGCGCTACCTCATCGGCGGTGACGGCAACCTCTATCTCCATCTGCACGTAATTCTCCGGTGCTTCAGTAGCCCCGGCATCGCCACTACCTCCGATGGGGCACTTCTGTGGCATCCTCATACACTGGCGGCTTTGAGTACTGAGAGCGGCGTCGAGGATGCAAGTGGAGAGAGAGGATTGTGTGTGGCGAGGATGAGGGGTGCGGTCGGTCGGGCGCGCCATTAATATGCCGTAGTAGGAGAGGGGCGGGCGGCGGTCAAATCACTGGCTCACCTCCCGAGAGCCTGTGCACCGGACTACTGGCATGCCTACCGTCATTTCACATAGCTACTTGCACGCCTCCTGATGACACTATGCAGCGAGCATGCCTCCCATCAATTCACACACCTACACGCACGCCTCCCGGTATGCCTGCGCGGTAGACTGCTCGCATGCGTCCCATCAAATCACGCCTGCTCGCACGGCACACGGGTCGCGTGGCGGCACGTATATTTTTTTCTATTTTGATGATTAATATTGCTACTTTATTGCTTTACCGAAGCATGGCACATATCCATTGTTGGTCTAACGCCCATGGTTCGAATAAATAATCTGTTTGCGATATCGGTTCCCAATTATTAATAATCCCCCGTTTGTAAGAAGATAAAGTTTACATCAAAACTGGTCTCAAATTTGACAAAAAATTACAATGCCACTTTGTATTGGTGTCCATATGACAACACAATAAGTTTCATGAGTTTAAAATATGTTTTTGATGTACTACAATTTAAAAATGAAGATTCTCAATGTTTGAAATTTCTTGCACGGGGAGTAAACATGCACCCAGTGTGATACATGTGTTTTTCCAATCCATTTAGGTGCACTGTCACATGTGCATGTAGCCCAAATTTGATTTTTGCACATTATACCCCTAGAAAATCAATCAATGTACTGAAACGTCTTAATGATCTCTGTTTTTTTCAAAATTAAAACGTCCCTCCTTTGGTAACATATGTTCACCGCGGGAAAATTTAATATGCATCGTAGTTGCGGTGGATCCGTGGTGTGTGTGTGTGCGCGCGTGCGCGCGCGTCTGGGGTGGGGGTGGCTGCCAATACACTACGAGTCATGAGGCACCGTGTGGGTTGGGCGTTTTGTGAGAAAGGTGCCACATCAGAGTCATGAATTCGTTATTTAAAACATTACACAACCCTTTCATACATACATGTTTTGGCCGCATGCGGTCGGTGATTGTCCTACACGACACTCACTCGAGTGTGACGCTTTCTGTGGGCCCACGAGGTCGTCGTCCATCACTTTGACCAACAACTGGCAGAGAGGTTAATTTGACCAGCAAGGTAGAATATTTTCCGTTTGTGTTATGGCGGGAGTATATAGTACGCGTCGAAGAGGTGGGAGGGGACTAGCATATATACTATACGTACACATCCGTGAACAAGTACACCTCACTCAATGTCAGGACTTTTCGGTTTCCGAGGCACGTGCCACATCAAAGTTGTGAATTGGATATTCAAACATCACACAACACCTCTTTGGGCCACATGCATGCAGGTGGTGGTTATCCTAGGACACTCACGTGTGACGCTTCCATCTGTGGGCCCCCGAGGTCATCGTTGATGCATGCATCACTTTGACCTACATCGGGAGAGGTTAATTAATTTCACCATCAAGGAGGATTCTTTTTGGGTTGTATTACGGTAGGAGCATATAGTATGCGTCGAAGAGGGGGAAGAGGACCATCATATGTAGTATGCTTCATGAACCTCGCTCCGTGTGGGGACTTTACTGTTGTTGAGGCAGGTGCCACATCAAAGTTGTGCATTTTGGGTATTCAACATATGTTTGGCCCACATGCAAAGCGATGGTGGTTGTCCTCTCGCACTCACATGGTTATCAGCGATATCAATGCTTTTCATCTGTGGGCCCGCTTGGTCCATCACTACTTTGCCTGACAACGACAAAGGTTAATTTGACTTAGGAGGGGATTATTTTTTGTTTGTAATATGGTATTTATATATATGTCATGCTCCGGGATGACATGATACAGTTTGAGCACACACATGCATGTGTACGCATGAATCCCTCCCATCGAGTCGAAGTGGCTAGTACCACGATACGTCATGAACCGATCTCGCTCTGTGTGGGGACTATACGATTTTAGACGCACGCGCCACATCAATGTTTTGAATGGTATTCAAACATCAAGCACGCATCACCTCCATACATATGCATGTAGTGGTTGTCTTGGAACGGTACACTCCCTCCCGTGGTTATCGGTGACAAGCCTATATATTCGTGGGACCGCGTGGACATCCATGCTCACTTCGACCGACAACAAGATAGGTTACCATGCCGGATTCTCCCTTTGGTTCGTGTTATCGTAGTATAGGTCATGGTGAGATTCATGCCTAATTAAGTTTGAGCGCATGCTATGCATGCATGAATTCCCATCATCGGCTCGAAGTGTGGTGTGACATACATATGCATCATCAACTAACCCTCGCTCCCTGTGGGGATTTCTGGTTCGAAAGCACGGTGCCACATCAAAGTTGTTCCATTGTGTATTCAAACATCAACACCTCTCCATACATATGTTTGGTCCACACGTAGGCAGTGGTTTTCTTCAGGGACTAGCTACTTGCATGATTATTAGTGAGCCAGCCCATCTGTCGGGTCACATGGACGGCCATCACTTTGACCAACAACAAGAGAGAGGTTGTACGACCAAGGTGGATTATTCTTGGTCTGTTTTACGATACATCTTAGTGAGATGCCATCTCCGGCCCGCCGATTGAAAGTGTGTGTGTGTGTGTGTGTGTGTGTGTGTGATGGGGGGCTGCTACTTCATACTTTGCTAGGTGAACCTCTATGGGAGGGGGCATGCGTTCATAGCTTAGGATTCCCCTCCTGCCAACACGAGCGAGGGGGAGCAATATCGTGCGCTTTGCGAGATAGGTGCCACATCAAAGTTGCATTTGGTATTTGAACATCAAACCACCCTTTTCATACATATATTTGGTCCACATGCAAGTGTGTTCGTGTTCTCACCCTTTCCCGCATCATTTTCGCCAAATTTAAGAACATTAGACAAGTCGGATGATGCAACAGACACGGTTCACTCACACTAACCGTGAGCCACGCCGGTGCCCCTGTCATGCACATCCGCACAGCACATTGGGCTCCACGAGGCTTCCCCTCTCAAAAATATCTACCCGCCTGCAGATTTTTTCATTTGATAACACACGGTTATTATGTTTCAACCGTGTGTGATGTTTGTTGTTCCCGCTCCTGCCTGCATCCCTCAAAAATATATGCCTGCCTTGAGGGTTTTTCTGTTTCATTACACACGGTTGTTATTTCTGGATTGTGTGCGATGCACTGATACGTCTCCGTCGTATCTATAATTTTTGATTGTTCCATGCCAATATTCTACAACTTTCATATACTTTTGGCAACTTTTTATACTATTTTTGGGACTAACATATTGATCCAGTGCCCAGTGCCAGTTCCTTTTTGTTGCATGTTTTTTGTTTCATAGAATATCCATATCAAACGAAGTCCAGACGGGATAAAAACTGACGGAGATTGTTTTTGGAATATATATGATTTTTGGGAAGAAAAATCCACGCGAGACGATGCCCGAGGGGGCCACGAGGCAGGGGGCGCGCCCTAGGGGGGCAGGCGCGCCCCTAGCCCTCGTGGCCACCCTGTAAGGCGGTTGCTTCCCTTCTTTCGCCGCAAGAAAGCTAATATCCGGATAGAGATTGTGTTAAAATTTCAGCCCAATTGGATTTACAGGTCTCCGGGAATATAAGAAACGATGAAAGGGAAGAATCTGAGAACACATAAACAAAGAGAGACAGAGAGCCAGATCCAATCTCGGAGGGACTCTCACCCCTCCCACGCCATGGAGGCCATGGACTAGAGGGGAAACCCTTCTCCCATCTAGGGAGAAGTTCAAGGAAGTAGAATAAGGAGGGGGGCTCTCTCTCCCTCGCTTCCGGTGGCACCGGAGTGCCACCGGGGGCCATCATCATCACCGCAATCTTCATGATGAGGACATCAATACCATTGTTACACCCACAGCCCCTACTGCTACATATACGGGACCAATTACTAGAGCTCGCGCACGCCAATTAAATTATCAGGTACTTTCGTTTCTTGGTAATGATTCTAATGTTCATGAGAATATGATGCTGCCTAAATTGGATACATTTGTTTTGCTTACAAATGAAGGGCCTAGCTTGGAGAAGGGTGAACATTGGAGCAAGAACAAGCATGGAGATGATGCCATGCGCAAGGGGAACAAGAACGGAGTTACAAGTGATGATTTCAGGACTTTGAAGCCACCATAATGGGTGCATGAAGCCTTGGACGAAATATACAAGATGCCACTTCATAAATTTCGTCCCGAGGCTATTATAGGTGCTGCGTCACCTTTTTATTGGGCCAGGCCCATGTAATTTCGAAATACATAGGTATAGGCTAATTTTAGAGTCCGTATGTGTGGGGAAACAAGAGATAGGGTTGATTTCGGACCCCTCCACCAAGGGCCACGAAATTCCCCCTCTCTTCCTCCATATATACAGCCCTTAGGGCACCGTTTAGACTTTGGGTTTTGTTTAGATTAAAAGTTCGCCATAGCTGCAACTTCGCGTACTTCGTTTGTGTTCAACGACCAGACAAAGGCGTCACAGAACCCCACCTTGATCAATAAAGCTTTCATCTTATATTCGCAATATCCAGATTGCAATCTTAGTTTCTTGCTTGTTCTTCGTTTGCTCGCAGGAAACAGACCCTCGTGGTCAGGTTGATCATGCTCCGGCGTGGTCAATAACCTCTCGGAGTTGGTTTAGCGATTGCTAAGGCGCGACGTCCTCGCACGTTCGTAGTCGAATCGTCAAAGTCGACTTCCACCAAAGCGATATCCATCATCTCATCGAAAGACGGGACACCTTTGCCTCTATCAAGTGGTATCAGATTTCCAGGTTGCTCGGTGAGATTTTACAGTTTTTCGTAGTTTAGATCGAGTCTGTTCTTCATACCTATAGTCCACGAAAAAGCCAAAAAAAATTTAGGGTTAGTTCATCCCATCCGAACCAATCTGAGCCTTGCATAATCTTTTCTGTATTTGCTTTGTTGAATTTGCGGTTGCATCGTCGTGTCTAGTTGCTGGTCTTAGCGTCTAGTCTTTTAGAGTTTCGAGTTCTGTTCACAGGTTGTCACGTCGCCGCTGCCATATATCACCACCACATCATCATCGTCGCTATTGCCATATACCACCACCACATATTCACCGTCAATCCGAATCCATATACGCCACCACATATCCGCCGCCATCACGCCAATCCGAGTTCACCTGCAACATATATCCGCCACCTGTCCGTGTTCCACCAGATTCATCTTCGCCACCAGTCCGAGTTCCACCAGATTCATCTCCGCCACCAGTCCTAGTCCGAGTCCAGTAATTGTTGCATTGTTCTCGATTTCCAGATCACGCGATACTCCGAGTCATGACAGGAAGGACTCCCCAACTTCCGAGCCATCCACAGAAGAAAAATAGTTCCAATTTCAAAAAAAAACTAAGTCTGGAAAATTCTGGCTAGGCAGTTTTTAGACCATTTGTAGACTTTTTCGAAAAAAAATTGTTGTGGAGCAAAAAAAAAGAGGAAAAAAAAGTGCAAAAAAAGAGAAAAAAAAATTCAGAGTGTGCTCCTCCCTTGTTTACGTGCCGCGCCGTGATTTTGTTGGTGTTCTAGGCTCGCGTCTCTAGCACAGTCTAGCCTAGGACCAGCACAGTACCGTTGTTGAGCGTTTATTCAACTTTGCATCTCTGAATTGATTATTGCTGACCCTTTTTGCTACCAAATTATAAGCCTTCCCAGCTCCACATACATCTACGTCGTGCGTTTGACTCTCCCTGGTAATCGCTCTATCCAAGCTTTGAGAGTTTTGACTACAACGGTTGCCGATCACCGCCTGCTGCTGGGTAAGAACTGGTAAGAATTTGAGTTTTGCTTGACGGGTTTGTGACACCCACCACCACCACTTGTTCGTAGTCTGTAGGATCATATTCTTGTGTGTTTCTATTGCTGCTAACCATGCCAGGATCACAAGCCGACGAGATTGACTGGGAGAATTTATCGAACAAGGAGCTTCATGATAAGTTTCAGCAAATGATGACTGAACAGGTGCAAGATGTGCTGAACAATTTTGAAGAGGCCATGGAGAAGATCACTGGCCTTGAGAAGACGTTCGAAACAAAGCTCGATAACAAGTTTAATGAATTGCTCGCGCGTTTTCCACCACCACCACCCGCTGCACCTAACGCACCTCTCCAACAACAACAACAACGACTACCTCCACGTCGCGAAACAGACCTCTGCCGAGCAAGCCGTGTTCCTCTTGCGTTTGGCCAAACTGTTGGTGCTGCTGTTGATACTTCTGTGGCTCCTGCTGCTGATGCGGAGGAGGATGATTATGTGGGAGATTATGAGGATGAGGTTGATCAAAATCAGCACTACGTGCAGCCACCTGTACCACCACCAGCAGGTCGACCTCAGGTATATATTCGTAATGGTAGGCCTGCACCACCACCTCAGGTACGAGATGATGTCCATATTCCTAAACTGAAATTGAATATTCCACCATTTGAGGGTAGATATGTTCCTGATATATATCTTACTTGGGAGTTAGAAACTGAACAACGATTTACATGTTTACAATATCCTGAGGAGAGACGAGTTGCTGCTGCTGTTTGTGCTTTCACTAGTTTTGCATGTGTATGGTGGTCTGAACATTGTAGATTATATCCTATTCCAACTACTTGGGCTGCTTTGAAAACTGCTATGCGTACGCGTTGGGTTCCACCATATTATCAACGTGAATTGCTTCAAAAATTGCAGCGTTTAAGACAAGGGAAAAATTCTGTAGAAGAATATTATCAGGAATTACAAACTGGCATGATTAGATGTGGTATTGTTGAGGAGAATGAAGCTATGCTTGCACGTTTTCTGGGTGGATTAAATAGAGAGATTCAGACCATTCTAGACTATAAGGAGTATACTAATATCACTCGTTTATTCCATCTTGCTTGTAAAGCTGAACGTGAAGTGCAGGATCGACAAGCATTGGGGCGAACTAACTTTTCTGCAGGCCGACCTTCATCATGGACACAACGTGCATCTTCTACTTCAACTGCACCAGCACCTCCATCCGATGCCACCTCCAGCCGTGATACAAGAAAACAGGCACAACCACCATTATCTGCCAAGAGCGCACCTGCGGGGCCTGCACAGCGTTCTTCTTCTTCCATGGCATCAACAGGGCATACAAGTGATATTATTTGTCGTCGTTGTAAGGGAGGAGGTCATTATGCGAGAGAATGCAAATCTCCGCGTGTGATGATTGCTACCGCGGATGGTGGATATGAGTCTGCTAGTGACTATGATGAGGAGACTTTGGCTCTTATTACACATGAAGAACATGGTGGAGATGATTCTGATCATGAGACGCAATACATGGCTCCTGAAGACGCTGACAGGTATGAATGTTTAGTTGCTCAACGTGTTTTGAGTGTGCAGATCACACAAGTTGAGCAAAATCAGAGGCACAATTTGTTCCATACCAAGGGAGTTGTGAAGGAACGTTCTGTGCGCGTCATCATAGACGGAGGGAGCTGCAACAACTTGGCTAGCATGGAGCTGGTGGAGAAGCTTTCTCTCACCACAAGACCACATCCACATCCTTACTACATACAATGGTTCAACAACAGCGGCAAGGTTAAGGTAACACGTACTGTTCGTGTGCATTTTAGTATCTCTACATATGCTGATTATGTTGATTGTGATGTGGTACCTATGCAAGCATGTTCCTTATTACTTGGTAGACCATGGCAATTTGATAAAATTCTGTACACCATGGTAGAAACAATCACTATACTCTTGTTCATAAGGATAAAAATATTACTTTGCTTCCTATGACTCCTGATTCCATTTTGAAAGATGATATTAATAGAGCTAATAAAGCAAAACAGGAGACGAATAAGAGTGAAAATCAGATTGTGGCAAAAGAATTTGAGCAACAAATGAAGCCTAATAATAAACCATCTAGTGTTGCTTCTGAAATTAAATTGAAAAGTGCATGTTTATTTGCCACCAAATCTGATATTGATGAGCTAGATTTCAGCAAATCTATTTGCTATGCTTTTGTGTGCAAAGAGGCATTATTTTCATTCGAGAACGTGCCTTCCTCTTTGCCTCCTGCTGTCACTAACATTTTGCAGGAGTTCGCTGACGTCTTTCCACAAGACGTGCCACCGGGATTACTGCCTATTCGAGGGATTGAGCATCAGATTGACTTAATTCCCGGTGCTTCACTGCCAAACCGTGCACCATACGATACCAATCCAGAGGAGACGAAGGAGATTATGCGTCAAGTACAAGAGCTTCTCGACAAAGGTTATATACGCGAATCCCTTAGTCCTTGTGCTGTTCCTATTATTCTAGTGCCGAAAAAGGATGGTACATCACGTATGTGTGTTGATTGTAGAGGCATTAATAATATTACTATTCGTTTTCGTCATCCTATTCCTAGGCTAGATAATATGCTTGATGAATTGAGTGGCTCTACAATATTCTCCAAAGTTGATTTGCGTAGTGGATACCATCAAATTCGTATGAAATTGGGAGATGAATGGAAAACAGCATTTAAAACTAAGTTTGGATTATATGAGTGGTTAGTCATGCCTTTTGGGTTAACTAATGCACCTAGTACTTTCATGAGATTAATGAACGAAGTTTTACGTGCTTTCATTGGACGATTTGTGGTAGTTTACTTTGATGACATATTGATTTATAGCAGATCTTTGGAAGAACATTTGCAACATTTACGTGTTGTTTTTATTGCTCTACGTGATGCACGTTTGTTTGGTAACCTTGGGAAGTGCACCTTTTGCACCGACCGAGTATTTTTTCTTGGCTATGTTGTTACTCCACAGGGAATTGAAGTTGATAAAGCCAAGATTGAAGCTATTGAGAGTTGGCCGCAACCCAAAACGGTCACACAAGTGAGGAGTTTTCTTGGCCTCGCTGGATTCTATAGGCGTTTTCTGAGAGATTTCAGCACCATTGATGCACCTCTCAATGAGCTTACAAAGAAAGATGTGCCTTTTCTTTGGGGTACCGCACAGGAAGAAGCCTTCTCGGTATTGAAAGATAAGTTGACACATGCTCCTTTACTCCAACTTCCTGATTTTAATAAGACTTTTGAGCTTGAATGTGATGCTAGTGGAATTGGATTAGGCGGTGTGTTATTACAAGATGGCAAACCTGTTGCATACTTTTCTGAAAAATTGAGTGGGCCTAGTCTGAATTATTCTACTTATGATAAAGAATTATATGCTCTTGTTCGGACTTTAGAAACATGGCAACATTATTTATGGCCCAAAGAATTTGTTATACATTCTGATCATGAATCTTTGAAACATATTAAAAGTCAAGCTAAACTGAATCGTAGACATGCTAAATGGGTTGAATTCATTGAGACTTTTCCTTATGTCATTAAACACAAGGGAAAAGAAAATGTTATTGCTGATGCATTGTCTCGCCGCTATACTATGCTTTCACAACTTGACTTCAAAATATTTGGTTTGGAGACCATCAAAGATCAATATGTGCATGATGCTGATTTTAAAGATGTAATGCAGAATTGTAAAGAAGGAAGAATGTGGAACAAGTTCGTCGTTAACGATGGATTTGTGTTTCGTGCTAACAAGCTATGCATTCTAGCTAGCTCCGTTCGTCTTTTGTTGTTGCAGGAGGCGCATGGAGGAGGATTAATGGGACACTTTGGCGTGAAGAAGACGGAGGACGTACTTGCTACACATTTCTTTTGGCCAAAGATGAGACGGGATGTTGAGCGTTTTATTGCTCGATGCACTACATGTCAAAAAGCTAAGTCATGACTCAATCCTCATGGTTTATATATGCCTTTGCCTGTACCTAGTGTTCCTTGGGAGGATATATCTATGGACTTTGTTTTAGGTTTACCTCGAACAAAGAAGGGGAGGGATAGCATATTTGTTGTCGTGGATAGATTCTCGAAAATGGCACACTTTATACCATGTCATAAAAGTGATGATGCTGTTAATGTTGCTGATTTGTTCTTTCGTGAAATTATTCGCTTGCATGGTGTGCCACATACTATTGTTTCAGATCGTGATACTAAATTTCTTAGCCACTTTTGGAGATGTTTATGGGCTAAGTTGGGGACTAAACTGCTTTTTAGTACTACTTGTCACCCCCAAACTGATGGACAAACTGAAGTAGTCAATAGAACGTTGTCTACTATGCTTAGGGCTGTTTTGAAGAACAATAAGAAAATGTGGGAGGAATGCTTGCCTCATATTGAATTTGCTTATAATCGTTCATTGCATTCTACTACTAAGATGTGCCCTTTCGAAGTTGTGTATGGTTTCCTACCTCGTGCACCTATTGATTTGTTGCCTCTTCCATCTTCGGAGAAGGTTAATTTTGATGCTAAACAACATGCTGAATTGATTTTAAAAATGCATGAGTTAACTAAGGAAAACATTGAGCGTATGAATGCTAAATATAAACTTGCTGGAGATAAGGGTAGAAAACATGTTGTGTTTGCACCTGGAGATCTTGTTTGGTTACATTTGCGTAAGGATAGATTTCCTGATTTGCGCAAATCAAAGCTAATGCCATGTGCTGATGGTCCCTTTAAGGTGTTAGACAAAATAAATGATAATGCATATAAACTTGAGCTGCCTGCAGATTTTGGGGTTAGTCCCACTTTTAACACTGCAGATTTGAAGCCTTATTTGGGTGAGGAAGATGAGTTTCCGTCGAGGACGACTTCATTTCAAGAAGGGGAGGATGATGAGGACATCAATACCATTGTTACACCCACAGCCCCTACTGCTACATATACGGGACCAATTACTAGAGCTCGCGCACGCCAATTAAATTATCAGGTACTTTCGTTTCTTGGTAATGATTCTAATGTTCATGAGAATATGATGCTGCCTAAATTGGATACATTTGTTTTGCTTACAAATGAAGGGCCTAGCTTGGAGAAGGATGAACATTGGAGCAAGAACAAGCATGGAGATGATGCCATGCGCAAGGGGAACAAGAACAGAGTTACAAGTGATGATTTCAGGACTTTGAAGCCACCATAATGGGTGCATGAAGCCTTGGACGAAATATACAAGATGCCACTTCATAAATTTCGTCCTGAGGCTATTATAGGTGCTGCGTCACCTTTTTATTGGGCCAGGCCCATGTAATTTCGAAATACATAGGTATAGGCTAATTTTAGAGTCCGTATGTGTGGGGAAACAAGAGATAGGGTTGATTTCGGACCCCTCCACCAAGGGCCACGAAATTCCCCCTCTCTTCCTCCATATATACAGCCCTTAGGGCACCGTTTAGACTTTGGGTTTTGTTTAGATTAAAAGTTCGCCATAGCTGCAACTTCGCGTACTTCGTTTGTGTTCAACGACCAGACAAAGGCGTCACAGAACCCCACCTTGATCAATAAAGCTTTCATCTTATATTCGCAATATTCAGATTGCAATCTTAGTTTCTTGCTTGTTCTTCGTTTGCTCGAAGGAAACAGACCCTCGTGGTCAGGTTGATCATGCTCCGGCGTGGTCAATAACCTCTCGGAGTTGGTTTAGCGATTGCTAAGGCGCGACGTCCTCGCACGTTCGTAGTCGGATCGTCAAAGTCGACTTCCACCAAAGCGATATCCATCATCTCATCGAAAGACGGGACACCTTTGCCTCTATCACTTCACCAACAACTTCACCGCCATCATCACCAACTCTTCCTCCCTCTATGCAGTGGTGTAACCTCTCTCTTACCCGTTGTAATCTCTACTTAAACATGGTGCTCAACGCTATATATTATTTCCCAATGATGTATGGCTATCCTATGATGTTTGAGTAGATCTATTTTGTCCTATGGGCTATTTGATGATCAAGATTGGCTTGAGTTGCATGTTTTATTATTGGTGCTGTCCTATGGTGCTCTCCGTGTCGCGCAAGCATGAGGGATCCCCGCTGTAGGGTGTTGCAATACGTTCATGATTCGCTTATAGTGGGTTGCGTGAGTGACTGAAACACAAGCCCGAGTAAGGGGGTTGTTGCGTATGGGATAAAGAGGACTTGATGCTTTAATGCTATGGTTGGGTTTTACCTTAATGATCTTTAGTAGTTGCGGATGCTTGCTAGAGTTCCAATCATAAGTGCATATGATCCAAGTAGAGAAATTATGTTAGCTTATGCCTCTCCCTCATATAAAATTGCAATAATGATTACCGGTCTAGTTATCGATTGCCTAGGGACAAATAACTTTCTCGTAACAACAAGCTCTCTACTAAAACTAACTTAGTTGTGTCCTTATCTAAACAGCCCCTACTTTTTATTTACGTGCTCTTTATTATCTTGCAAACCTATCCAAAAACACCTACATAATACTTCTAGTTTCATACTTGTTCTAGGTAAAGCGAACGTCAAGCGTGCGTAGAGTTGTATCGGTGGTCGATAGAACTTGAGGGAATATTTGTTCTGCCTTTAGCTCCTCGTTGGGTTCGACACTCTTACGTATTGAAAACTGTTGCGATCCCCAATACTTGTGGGTTATCAAGACCTTTTTCTGGCGCCGTTGCCAGGGAGCAATAGCGTGGGGTGAATATTCTCGTGTGTGTGTTTCTTTGCTTTATCACTAAGTAATTTTTATTTGCTGTTCTTAGTTGTTCTTTATCTTTAGTTATGGATATGGAACACGAAATACCAAAAAAAATAGGTGTACTTTCTGCTCATGGAGATGGGGAACCTCCTAAAACCCTCGATGCTGGTTATGTGAAAGATATTATGTACTACTTTAATAATCCTGAGAAAACCCCATTCAGTTATGTAATGGGAGTAACGTTGGATCAACGTGAATACTTTAGGGATTACCGCTTGACACAAAAAGGGAAACTATTATGGGATCAAATTCATATATTGAATTGGTATGCTAGGCAACTATGCTTGAGATATGATTATACTTGTTGCTCTAGGATGAAGGCTCCACACCTTCCCTTTTTATGCGAATTTAATGATAATAAAACCTTAGCTTCTTATTCTAATGGTATATATGATTACTATGATGTGGAACAAATAGAAGAAATTGTTTCTTTTATGGGTGCTTATGAAATTGAATCTATGTTTAAAGAGTTTGAAGATTTTGATGATTCGGTTTATAGACCTAAAAATTTAGCTAACCTGAAATATTGTTATGAGAATTATGAATACAATTACCAAATTAATGCGATTATTGAGAAAGTCTCCGCTGTCCAAGAAGAGACTAATATTTTGCAGGAATATATGGAAGAAGAAGTTGATGAAACTGTGAGCTCATTGGATGAAAAAGATGAGGAAGAGAGCGAAGAACAAAAGGAGGAAGAGCGGATTGATCACCCATGCCCACCTTCTAATGAAAGTAACTCTTCAACTCATACATTGTTTAATTCCCCTTCATGCTTACCGAAGGATGAATGCTATGATAATTACTATGAACCCGTTGATTCTTTTGAAATATCCCTTTTTGATGATGCTTGCTATGCTTGTGGCCAAGATGTCAATATGAATTATGCTTATGGAGATGAACTTGCTATAGTTCCTTATGTTAAACATGAAATTGTTGCTATTGCACCCATGCATGATAGTCCTATTATCTTTTTGAATTCTCCCAACTACACTATATCGGAGAAGTTTACCCATATTAAGGATTATATTGATGCGTTGCCTTATACCGTTGCACATGATGATTTTGATGAATATAATATGCACATGCTTGCTGCTCCTACTTGCAATTATTATGAGATAGGAACTATATCTCCACCTCTCTATGTTTCCAATATGATAAAATTGCAAGAAACTGTTTATACTATGCATTGGCCTTTATTATGTGTGCATGAATTGTTCTTTTATGACATGCCGATGCATAGGAAGAGAGTTAGAATTCGTAATTACATGATATATGTTGCTTTGTGCTCACTACTAAATTACAAATCATGGTTAATTAAAATTGGCTCTGATATACCTTGGGATCCGGGTGGATTCATTACTTGAGCACTATATGCCTAGCTTAATGGCTTTAAAGAAAGCGCTGCCAGGGAGACAACCCGGAAGTTTTAGAGATTCATTTATTTATGTTGAGTGCTTTTATATAGTTTAAAAACAACAAAATAAAGAGGGTAACCCAAAACTTTTTCAAAAAGGAAAGTGAAAGTGAGAAAGACAAGCATTGTTGAAGTGGGGGAGCTCCTTGAACTTCGTTCATGCTCACGGCAACTTTGTGAATCTTGATTACAGAAACTTTTCAACAAAAATAATTATCCCCTTGTACAATTCCATTGTATTATAAAAGTAATGTGCCATGGTTTGCCTTTAGGATGTTTACTTTGCTTGTTGGTTTGTACGGTGCAGGACAGAAACTTTGGATGTAGTGCACGATTTTACATTTTTAGCTGGAACGTCAAATGGTTCTGATTATTTTTGCACTGTCTTTATATACAAATTTTTTATTGTTCCTAATTTTGGTAGAATTTATCAAGTACCAGAGGTATGGTGAATGTGCATATTATTACAGAGTGTTCTATTTTAGACAGATTCTGTTTTTGATGCATAGTTTGCTTGTTTTGATGAAACTGTCAATTTATATCAGTGGATTAAGCCATGAAAAAGTTATATTACTGTAGACACAATGAAAAAACAAAATATGAATTGGTTTGCAACAATACTTAGAGTAGTGATTTGCTTTATTATACTAACGGATCTTACCGAGTTTTCT
Organism: Triticum aestivum; assembly: GCF_018294505.1. Lineage (NCBI taxonomy): Eukaryota > Viridiplantae > Streptophyta > Magnoliopsida > Poales > Poaceae > Triticum > Triticum aestivum. The sequence continues at coordinate 248,045,748 of NC_057806.1, read as the reverse complement.
GTTGAAGTTTTGTGTGGATGAAGTGTTCGATGATCGAGAAGGTCTCGATGTGAGAAGAAGGAAGAGAGGCAAGAGCTCAAGCTTGGGGGTGCCCGAGGCACCCCAAGTAAATATTCAAGGAGACTCAAGCGTATAAGCTTGGGGATGCCCTGGAAGGCATCCTATCTTTCTTCAACAAGTATCGGTATGTTTTCGGATTCGTTTCGTTCATGCGATATGTGCAATCTTGGAGCGTCTTTTGCATTTAGTTTTCATTTTTCTTTTACGCACCATGCTGGTATGAGATAGTCCTTGGTTGATTTATAGAATGCTCATTGCACTTCACTTATATATTTTGAGTATGGCTTTATAGAATGCTTCATGCGCTTCACTTATATCATTTGAAGTTTGGATTGCCTGTTTCTCTTTATATAGAAAACCGCCATTTGTAGAATGCTCTTTTGCTTCACTTATATTTGTTAGAGCGTGGGCATATATTTTGTAAAAAGAATTAAACTCTCTTGCTTCACTTATATCTATTTAGAAAGATGACAGGAACTGGTTATTCACATGGTTAGTCATAAAATCCTACATAAAACTTGTAGATCACTGAATATGATATGTTTGCTTCCTTGCAATAGTTTTGCGATATAAAGATGGTGATATTAGAGTCTTGCTAGTGGGTAGTTGTGGATTAGTAGAAATACTTGTGTTGAGGTTTGTGATTCCTGTAGCATGCACGTATGGTGAACCGTTATGTAATGAAGCCGGAGCATGATCTATTTATTGATTGTCTTCCTTATGAGTGGCGGTCAGGGATGAGCGATGGTCTTTTCCTACCAATCTATCCCCCTAGGAGCATGCGCGTAGTACTTTGTTTTGATGACTAATAGATTTTTGCAATAAGTATGTGAGTTCTTTATGACTAACGTTGAGTCCATGGATTATACACACTCTCACCCTTCCACCATTGCTAGCCTCTCTAGTATCGCGCAACTTTCGCAGGTACCTTAAACCCACCATATACCTTCCTCAAAATAGCCACCATACCTACCTATCATGGCATTTCCATAGCCATTCCGAGATATATTGCCATGCAACTTCCATCATCATCATATACATGACTTGAGCACTCATTGTCATGCTGCTTTGCACGATCGTAAGATAGCTAGCATGATGTTTTCATGGCTTGTCCATTTTTTGATGTCATGGCTACGCTAAATCATTGCACATCCCGGTACACCGCCGGAGGCATTCATATAGAGTCATATCTTTGTTCTAGATATCGAGTTGTAATATTGAGTTGTAAGTAAATAAAAGTGTGATGATCATCATCATTAGAGCATTGCCCCAGTGAGGAAAGGATGATGGAGACTATGATTCCCCCACAAGTCGGGATGAGACTCCGGACGAAAAAAATAATAAAAAAAATATAAAAAGAGAAAGGCCAAAAAAGAGAAGGCCCAAAAAAGGATAAAAAAAGAAAATAAAAAAATGAGAGAAAATGAGAGAAGGGCTAATGCTACTATCCTTTTTTTTCACACTTGTGCTTCAAAATAGCACCTTGTTCTTCATATAGAGAGACTCTTGAATTATCACTTTCATATACTAGTGGGAATTTTCATTATAGAACTTGGCTTGTATATACCGATGATGGGCTTCCTCAAACGCGTGAGGTCTTCATGAGCAAGCAAGTTGGATGCACACCCACTTAGTTTTCAGTCTGAGCTTTCATACACTTATAGCTCTTAGTGCATCCATTGCATGGCAATCCTTACTCACTCACATTGATATCTATTGATGGGCATCTCCATAGCCCATTGATACGCCTAGTTGATGTGAGACTATCTTCTCCTTTTTGTCTTCTCCACAACCCCCACCATCATATTCTATTCCACCTAGAGTGTTATGTCCATGGATCACACTCATGTATTGCGTGAAAGTTGAAAAGGTTTGAGAACGTCAAAAGTATGAAACAATTGCTTGGCTTGTCATCGGGGTTGTGCATGATGTGAATATTTTGTGTGGTGAAGATGGAGCATAGCCAGACTATATGATTTTGTAGGGATAACTTTCTTTGGCCAGGTTATTTTGAAAAGACATGATTGCTTTATTAGTAGGCTTGAAGTATTATTGTTTTTATGTCAAATGATAGACTATTGCTTTGAATCACTCGTGTCTTAATATTCATGACATGATTAGATATGTGATCAAGATTATGCTAGGTAGCATTCCACATCAAAAATTATCTTTTTTATCATTTACCTACTCGAGGACGAGCAGGAATTAAGCTTGGGGATGCTGATACGTCTCCGTTGTATCTATAATTTTTTATTGTTCCATGCCAATATTCTACAACTTTCATATACTTTTGGCAACTTTTTATACTATTTTTGGGACTAACATATTGATCGAGTGCCCAGTGCCAGTTCCTGTTTGTTGCATGTTTCTTGTTTTGCAGAATATCCATATCAAACGGAGTCCAAACGGGATAAAAACTGACGGAGAATTTTTTTGGAATATATATGATTTTGGGGAAGAAAAATCCATGCAAGACGATGCCCGAGGGGGCCACGAGGCAGGGGGCGCGCCTTAGGGGGGCAGGCGCGCCCCTGACCCTCGTGGCCACCCCGTAAGGCGGTTGATGCCCTTCTTTCGCCGCAAGAAAGCTAATATCCAGATAGAGATCGTGTTAAAATTTCAGCCCAACCGGAGTTACGGATCTCCGGGAATATAAGAAACGGTGAAAGGGAAGAATCTGAGAACGCAGAAACAGAGAGAGACAGAGCGACAGATCCAATCTCGGAGGGGCTCTCGCCCCTCCCACGCCATGGAGGCCATGGACCAGAGGGGAAACCCTTCTCCCATCTAGGGAGAAGGTCAAGGAAGAAGAATAAGGAGGGGGCTCTCTCTCCCTCGCTTCTGGTGGCACCAGAGTGCCACCGGGGGCCATCATCATCACCGCAATCTTCACCAACAACTTCACCGCCATCATCACCAACTCTTCCCCCCTCTATGCAGCAGTGTAACCTCTCTCTTACCCGCTGTAATCTCTACTTAAACATGGTGCTCAATGCTATATATTATTTCCCAATGATGTATGATTATCCTATGATGTTTGAGTAGATCTGTTTTGTCCTATGGGCTATTTGATGATCAAGATTGGCTTGAGTTCCATGTTTTATTATTGGAGCTGTCCTATGGTTCTCTCTGTGTCGCGCAAGAGTGAGGGATCCCCGCTGTAGGGTGTCGCAATACGTTCATGATTCGCTTATAGTGGGTTGCGTGAGTGACTGAAACACAAACCCGAGTAAGGGGGTTGTTGCGTATGGGATAAAGAGGACTTGATGCTTTAATGCTATGGTTGGGTTTTACCTTAATGATCTTTAGTAGTTGCGGATGCTTGCTAGAGTTCCAATCATAAGTGCATATGATCCAAGTAGAGAAAGTATGTTAGCTTATGCCTCTCCCTCATATAAAATTGCAATAATGATTACTGGTCTAGTTATCGATTGCCTAGGGACAAATAACTTTCTCGTAACAACAAGCTCTCTACTAAAACTAACTTAGTTGTGTCCTTATCTAAACAGCCCCTACTTTTTATTTACATGCTCTTTATTATCTTGCAAACCTACCCAAAAACACCTACATAATACTTCTAGTCTCATACTTGTTCTAGGTAAAGCGAACTTCAAGCGTGCGTAGAGTTGTATCGGTGGTCGATAGAACTTGAGGGAATATTTGTTCTGCCTTTAGCTCCTCGTTGGGTTCGACACTCTTACGTATCGAAAACTGTTGGGATCCCCTATACTTGTGGGTTATCAAGATGCACCATGATCCAAATTTTCAATAGCCCTGGCATTTCACTCCCGCGTAGTAAAATTTTCAGTAGCAGTGTCATTTCCTCAAACACACCCACGCCCCCCTCCACACACACACACACCAAAAACTCCTCAGGCGCGCACGCGCGCACACACACACACACCCGCCCACCACAACCCCTCCCCTCGCTCGAAACCCTAGCACGGTCGTCAGCCGTCGCCGCAAGGCCTCCATTGTCAACATCTGCCAGTTTGTCCGTGTAGCTTACCCACCGATCTCTATACCCAGGCCGCCCTGAGTTTCTTAGATGATGCGTGTCAAACACCCCCTTTCCCACTGATCCCCATCCCCCACTCCAGAGCATCGCAGCCTAAGCCCGGCTACGCTTCCCGTGGAGCTCAACGAGCGATTGGCCCAAAAGACATGTATCGCGGTCTCTTCGCCCGACGTCGCTGAGGTGGCCGCCGAGGAAGCTGACCACCAGTACTAGCCGCAGGCACTCAATCAGCAAGCTAGAGTATGCGGGTATGTCGTGGACGCCAACTACTACATCGAGGTCATCGACAGCGACAGCCTGATGCGGGCTATATCACAGGTTAAGTGGCCCACCCCCAACTCCTTGGGTTCAACCGCCGTCGATCTCATCCATGGCCCCGCCGTTGATGTCCTCTAGCTCCCTGTCAAGAATTTGCCATCCTACATCACCATCGAGCCCCTTTTGTCATTTCTGAAGGACACGTTCTGCGACGCTGGCTTGGGATCAACATCTTCCAAGTCAGACCTCATCGACGGCGACCACGAGGAGGGCACCCTCTCCGGCTCTTCCAAGGGGAAAGATCCCATCTGTTCTTCCAAGGGGAAAGATCCCGTCTGCGACATCAGGGAGGGCACCCTACAGCCATGCTCTTCCAAGGGAAAGGATCCCATCTGCGACAACATGGAGCGCATCAGGGGTCCATGGTCTTCCCACGGGGACGAGCCCATCTGTGACAAGTGAGGAAACCCATGATTTGTTTTGCATTGCCTCTTCACAGGGGGGGACCCATGATTTGTTTTGTCGAGTCCCTTTTGTAGTGTAGTGAGAATATGTCCAGTTTTAATTGCTATATTTGGTTGTTTGTAGTATGCCTTGTTTATTTTAGTTGTTCACAACGTGATGCTCTGTTATAGTTAGCATATGCCTCTTTTAAAGTTTTTTGATTGTTCGGTTGTTTTTAGTTAGCATATGTCCAGTTTCAAATGCTATCTTTGGTTGTTCGTAGTATGCCTTGTTTATTCTAGTTATCACAACGTGATGTTCTATATGTGTAATTATGAACTATGCAGTTCAATTTCATCAATACCAGTTTCAATAATATACTATGAATGGCTACATTTGGTTGCTGCATCTTTTAGTTAACACGCCTTTCCATTTTTATTTAACAATAACCAGTGTACTTAGACCGGCACAATACTGGTTTGAATGACTATGTTTGCTTGTTGTTAAATTTTAGGCATGTTGTAGTTAACACACCTTTCCACTTGTTTTGCTTTAGTAGCGTGCTTAAACCTGCACACTGAAGCTATCTTTTGGAGATTATTTTGTCTGTCATGGATATATTTTGTTGGTGTTTAGCCTATTGTGCTTAACATGCCTCTCGATGTACTTACATAGGACAATTTTGGGAATGACTGTTGTTGTCCATCGAGGTTAGTTTCATCCCATGGCTTATATATACTTACTGTTTAGGATATCGGTAACTGGTACCATATAGGTCGAGGGCTGATAAGGGACTAATTGGTGAATCGGACTTTTAACTAAATATATCTGTAACCCATTTATCGTTAGGTTAACTAGGGTCATATGTAATATATCTGAGGCTGCATAGCAACATGCACTGTACTTAATGTCTAAATATGCAATCCTAGACTACATAGCAACAAGGAAGAGTGTTACCTTAATGTTCTGATGATGTCTAGATATACGTAGAAGAAGAAGAAGAAGAAGAAGAAGAAGAAGAAGAAGAAGAAGAAGAAGAAGAACAACAACAACAACAACAACAACAACAACCCACCACCACCACCTCCAGTTGACAACTTATCCCGTTTTCTTAGGTTGAATCCGCCAGTGTTTTCCAGTAGCACCGAGTCAATTGTTGCTGATGACTAGCTATGCAGGATTGGAAGGGAGTTGACCACCACAGGTTGAACAGATGCTGAGAAGGTGCGCTTTGCTGCACATCAATTGGATGGACCTGCAGCCTCATGGTGGGAGAATTACACAGCCACTTTCCCTATAGCCAATGTCACTTGGGATCAATTTTAGCAAACATTATGCACTGCACATGTCTCAACATGAGCAATGAGCATGAAGAATCGTGAGTTTCGCAACTTACGCCAGGGAAATCGTACTATGGGGCAGTGCGTGGATGAGTTCAGCAAGTTAGCCCTCCACCCTGGGCGCGCCCTCCACCCCCCTGGGCGCGCCCTCCACCCTCATGGGCCCTCTATTGCTCCACCGACGTACTTCTTCCTCCTATATATATCCACGTACCCCCCAAACATCTAGGAGCACCATGAAAACCTAATTCCACCGCCGCAACCTTCTATACCCAAGAGATCCCATCTTGGGGCCTTTTTCGGAGCTCCACCGGAGGGGGCATTCATCACGGAGGGCCTCTACATCAACTCCATGGCCTCTCTGGTGATGTGTGAGTAGTTTACTTCAGACCTACGGGTCCATAGTTATTAGCTAGATGGCTTCTTCTCTCTCTTTGGATCTCAATACAAAGTTCTCCTCGATTCTCTTGGAGATCTATTCGATGTAATCTTCTTGTGCAGTGTGTTTGCCTAGATCCGACGAATTGTGGGTTTATGATCCAGATTATCTATGAACAATATTTGATTCTCCTCTGAATTCTTTTATGTATGATTGGTTTATCTTTGCAAGTCTCTTCGAATTATCAGTTTGGTTTGGCCTACTAGATTGATCTTTCTTGCAATGGGAGAAGTGCTTAGCTTTGGGTTCAATCTTGCGGTGCTCGATCCCAGTGACAGAAAGGGAACCGACACATATTGTATTGTTGCCATCGAGGATAAAAAGATGGGGTTTATATTATATTGCATGAGTTTATCCCTCTACATCACGTCATCTTCCTTAAAGCATTACTTTGTTCTTATGAACTTAATACTCTAGATGCATGCTGGATAGCGGTCGATGTGTGGAGTAATAGTAGTAGATGCAGAATCGTTTCGGTCTACTTGTCTCGGACGTGATGCCTATATACATGATCATACCTAGATATTCTCATAACTATGCTCGGTTCTATCAATTGCTCGACAGTAATTCGTTTACCCACCGTAATACTTATGCTCTTGAGAGAAGCCACTAGTGAAACCTATGGCCCCCGGGTCTATCTTCCATCATATTAATCTTCCAACACTTAGTTATTTCCTTTGCCGTTTATTTTACCTTGCATCTTTATTTCTCTTTATCATAAAAATACCAAAAATATTATCTTATCATATCTATCAGATCTCACTCTCGTAAGTGACCGTGAAGGACTTGACAACCCCTTTATCGCGTTGGTTGCAAGGTTCTTATTTGTTTGTGTAGGTGCGTGGGACTTGAGCGTGATCTCCTACTAGATTGATACCTTGGTTCTCAAAAACTGAGGGAAATACTTATGCTACTTTGTTGCATCACCCTTTCCTCTTCAAGGGAAAACCAACGCAGTGCTTAAGAGGTAGCAAGAAGGATTTCTGGCGCCGTTGCCGGGGAGATTCACGCCAAGTCAAGTCAAGATTTTACTCCCACATCGAGTCATTTCTGGTGCCATTACCAAGTAAAAATATACCAAGTACCCATCAGAAACTCTTATCCCTCGCATTACATTATTTGACATTTGCCTCTCGTTTTCCTCTCCCCCACTTCACCCTTGCCATTTTATTCGCCCTCTCTCTTCGTCCCCCTTCTCTTTCCCTATTTGCCTCTTTTTTCCCGTTTCTTGTTTGCTTGTGTGTTGGATTGCTTGCTTTTCACGATGGCTCAAGATAATACTAAATTGTGTGACTTTGCCAATACCAACAACAATGATTTTCTTAGCACTCCGATTGCTCCTCTTACCGATGCTGAATCTTGTGAAATTAATGCTGCTTTGTTGAATCTTGTCATGAAAGATCAATTCATTGGCCTTCCTAGTGAAGATGCCGCTACCCGTCTAAACAACTTTGATGATTTGTGTGATATGCAAAAGAAGAAAGATGTGGATAATGATATTGTTAAATTGAAGCTATTCCCGTTTTCTCTTAGAGATCGTGCTAAAGCTTGGTTTTCGTCTTTGCCTAAAAATAGTATTGATTCATGGAATAAGTGCAAAGATGCTTTTATCTCTAAGTATTTTCCTCCCGCTAAGATCATCTCTCTTAGAAAATATATTATGAATTTTATGCAACTTGATCATGAACATGTTGCACAATCTTGGGAGAGGATGAAATTAATGATACGTAATTGCCCTACACATGGTTTGAATCTTTTGGATGATTATACAAAACTTTTATGCCGGATTGAATTTTGCTTCTAGAAATCTTTTAGATTCGGCCGTGGGAGGAACTTTTATGGAAATCACTTTAGGAGAAGCTACTAAACTCCTAGATAATATTATGGTTAATTATTCTCGACGGCACACTGAAAGATCTACTAATAAAAATGTGCATGCAATTGAAGAGATTAATGTTTTGTGTGGAAAGATGGATGAACTTATGAAATTGTTTGCTAATAAGAGTGCTCCTACTGATCCTAATGCTATGCCTTTGTCTACTTTGATTGAGAATAATAATGAATCTATGGATGTGAATTTTGTTGGTAGGGACAATTTTGGTAATAACGCGTATAGAGGTAATTTTAATCCTAGGCCGTTTCCTAATAATTCCTCTAATAATTATGGTAATTCCTACAACAATTCCTATGGAAATTATAATAAGATGCCCTCTGATTTTGAATCTAATATTAAAGAATTTATTACTTCGCAAAAGAGTTTCAATGCTTTGATTGAAGAAAAATTGCTTAAGATTGATGAGTTGGCTAGGAACCTTGATAGAATTTCTCTTGATGTTGATTCTTTGAAACTTAGATTTATTCCACCTAAGCATGATATCAATGAGTCTCTCAAAGCCATGAGAATTTCCATTGATGAGTGCAAAGAAAGAACCGCTAGGATGCGTGCTAAGAAAGATTGCTTTGTGAAAGCGTGTTCTTCTAGTTTTCATGATAATAAAGATGAAGATCTAAAAGTTATTGATGTGTCCCCTATTAAATCTTTGTTTTGCAATATGAATCTTGATGATGATGGGACTGAAGATGAGCCACCTTTACCTATAAGGCGTTCCAAAAATTTGGAGTTTTTAGATCTTGATGCTAAAATTGTTTAAAGTGGGATTGAAGAGGTTAAAACTTTAAATATCAATGAACCCACTATTTTGGATTTCAAGGAATTTAATTATGATAATTGCTCTTTGATAGATTGTATTTCCTTGTTGCAATCCGTGCTAAATTCTCCTCATGCTTATAGTCAAAATAAAGCTTTTACTAAACATATCGTTGATGCTTTGATGCAATCTTATGAAGAAAAACTTGAGTTGGAAGTTTCTATCCCTAGAAAAATTTATGATGAGTGGGAACCTACAATAAAATTAAAATTAAAGATCATGAGTGCTATGCTTTGTGTGATTTGGGTGCTAGTGTTTCCACGATTCCAAAAACTTTGTGTGATTTGCTAGGTTTCCGTGATTTTGATGATTGTTCTTTAAACTGCACCTTGCGGATTCCACTATTAAGAAACCTATGGGAAGAATTAATGATGTTCTTATTGTTGCAAATAGGAACTATGTGCCCGTAGATTTCATTGTTCTTGATATAGATTGCAATCCTTCATGTCCTATTATTCTTGGTAGACCTTTCCTTAGAACGATTGGTGCAACTATTGATATGAAGGAAGGGAATATTAGATTCCAATTTCCATTAAGGAAAGGCATGGAACTCTTACCTAGAAAGAAAATTAAATTACCATATGAATCTATTATGAGAGCCACTTATGGATTGCCTACCAAAGATGGCAATACATAGATCTATCTTCGCTTTTATGCCTATCTAGGGAAGTTAAACGATAGCGCTTGTTGGGAGGCAACCTAATTTTATTTTTAATCCTTACTTTTTGCTCTTGTTTAGTAATAAATAATTTATCTAGCCTCTGTTTTGGTTGTATTTTTGTGTTTAATTAGTGTTTGTGCCAAGTAGAACCGTTGCGAAGACTTGGGGAAAGTCTTTTTGATCTTGCTGTAGAAAACAGAAACTTTAGCGCTCACAAGAATTGCTGCCATTTTTATTTGGAAGGTGAAATTTAGTTAATTATTTTTTCAGAGGAATAGATAAATTCCTCACGTCCATCAATTTATGTTAGAATTTTTGGTGTTCCAGAACTTGCGTTAGCTACAGATTACTACAGACTGTTTGGTTTTTGACAGATTCTGTTTTTCTTGTGTTGTTTGCTTATTTTGATGAATCTATGGCTAGTAAAAGAGTTTATAAACCATAGAGAAGTTGGAATACAGTAGGTTTAACACCAATATAAATAAAGAATGAGTTCATTACAGTCCCTTGAAGTGGTGTTTTGTTTTCTTTCGCTAACGGAGCTCACGAGATTTTCTATTTTGAGTTTTGTGATGTGAAGTTTTCAGGTTTTGGGTAAAGATTTGATGGATTATGGAACAAGGAGTGGAAAGAGACTAAGCTTGGGGATGTCCATGGTACCCCAAGGTAAAATTAAAGGACACCAAAAAGCCTAATCTTGGGGATGCCCCGGAAGGCATCCCCTCTTTCGTCTTCGTCTATCGGTAACTTTACTTGGAGCTATATTTTTATTCACCAGATGATATGTGTTTTGCTTGGATCGTCTTGTATGATTTGAGTCTTGCTTTTTAGTTTACCACAATCATCCTTTCTGTACACACCTTTTGAGAGAGACTCACATGAATTGAAAATTATTAGAATACTCTATGTCCTTCACTTATATATTTTGAGCTATATAGTTTTTGCTATAGTGCTTCACTTATATCTTTTAGAGCACGGTGGTGGATTTGTTTTATAGAAACTATTGTTCTCTCATGCTTCACTTATATAATTTTGAGAGTCCTTAAGAACAACATGGAAATTTTCTATAATATAAAAACTTTCATATAAGTGCATTGAATACTATGAGAAGTTTGATTCTTGATAATTGTTTTGAGATATGGAGATGGTGATAGTTGAGTAGTTGTGAATTTGAGAAATACTTGTGTTGAAGTTTGTGATTCACGTAGCATGCACGTATGGTGAACCCTTATGTGTTGAAGTTGGAGCATGATTTATTTATTGATTGTCTTCCTTATGAGTCGCGGTCGGGGACGAGCGATGGTCTTTTCCTACCAATCTATCCCGCTAGGAGCATGCGTGTAATACTTTGTTTCGATAACTAATAGATTTTTGCAATAAGTATGTGAGTTCTTTATGACTAATCTTGAGTCCATGGATTATACGCACTCTCACCCTTCCACCATTGCTAGCCTCTCTAGTATCGCACAACTTTCGCCGGTACCATAAACCCACCATATACCTTCCTCAAAACAGCCACCATACCTACCTATTATGGCATTTCCATAGCCATTCCGAGATATATTGCCATGCAACTTTCCACCGTTCCGTTATTATGACACGCTTCTTCATTGTCATATTGCTTGCATGATCATGTAGTTGACATCGTATTTATGGCAAAGCCGCCGTTCATAATTCTTCATACATGTCACTCATGCATCATTGCACATCCCGGTACACCGCCGGAGGCATTCACATAGAGTCATATTTTGTTCTAAGTATTGAGTTGTAATTCTTGAGTTGTAAGTAAATAAAGTGTGATGATCATCATTATTAGAGCATTGTCCCAAGTGAGGAAAGGATGATGGAGACTATGATTCCCCCACAAGTCGGGATGAGGCTCCGGACAAAAAATAAAATAAAAAGAGAAAAGAGGCCAAAAAGAAAAAGAAAAAGAAAGAAGGCCCAGATAAAAAAATGAGAGAAAAAGAGAGAAGGGGCAATGTTACTATCCTTTTTCCACACTTGTGATTTAAAGTAGCACCATGTTCTTCATATAGAGAGTCTCCTATGATATCACTTTCATATACTAGTGGGAATTTTTCATTATAGAACTTGGCTTGTATATTCCAGTGATGGGCTTCCTCAAAATGCCCTAGGTCTTTGTGAGCAAGCAAGTTGGATGCACACCCACTTAGTTTGTTTTGTTGAGCTTTCATATACGTATAGCTCTAGTGCATCCGTTGCATGGCAATCCCTACTCACTCACATTGATTTCTATTAATGGGCATCTCCATGGCCCGTTGATACGCCTAGTTGATGTGAGACTATCTTCTCCTTTTTGTCTTCTCCACAACCACCATTCTATTCCACCATAGTGCTATATCCATGGCTCATGCTCATATATTGCGTGAAGATTGAAAAAGTTTGAGAACATCAAAAGTATGAAACAATTGCTTGGCGTGTCATCGGGGTTGTGCACGATTTCAATATTTTGTGTGGTGAAGATACAGCATAGCCAGACTATATGATTTTGTAGGGATAACTTTCTTTGGCCATGTTATTTTGAGAAGACATGATTGCTTAGTTAGTATGCTTGAAGTATTATTATTTTTATCTCAATATTAAACTTTTATCTTGAACATTTCGGATCTGAACATTCATGCAACAATAAAGAAAAAATTACATTGATAAATATGTTAGAAAGCATTCCACATCAGAAATTCTTCTTTTATCATTTACCTACTCGAGGACGAGCGGGAATTAAGTTTGGGGATGCTTGATACGTCTCCAATGTATCTATAATTTTTGATTGCTCCATGCTATTATATTATCTATTTTGGATGTTAATGGGCTTTATTTTACACTTCTATATCATTTTTGGGACTAACCTACTAACCGGAGGCCCAGCCCAAATTGTTGTTTTTTGCCTATTTTAGGGTTTCGAAGAAAAGGAATATCAAACGGAGTCCAAACAGAATGAAACCTTTGGGAATGTGATTTTCTCAACAAACATGATCCAGGAGACTTGGAGTGGTCGTCAAGAAACAAGGGAGGAAGGCACGAGGCAGGGGGGCGCCTACCCCCCTAGGCGCACCCTCCACCCTCGTGGGCCCTCCGTTGCTCCACCGACGTACTTCTTCCTCCTATATATATATATCCACGTACCCCCAAACATCCAGGAGCGCCACAAAAACCTAATTCCACCACCACAACCTTCTGTACCCGAGAGATCCCATCTTGGGGCCTTTTCCGGAGCTCCGCCGGAGGGGGCATTGATCACGGAGGGCCTCTACATCAACTCAATGGCCTCTCCGGTGATGTCTGAGTAGTTTACTTCAGACCTACGGGTCCATAGTTATTAGCTAGATGGCTTCTTCTCTCTCTTTGGATCTCAATACAAAGTTCTCCTCGATTCTCTTGCACATCTATTCGATGTAATCTTCTTTTGTGGTGTGTTTGTCGAGATCCGATGAATTGTGGGTTTATGATCCAGATTATCTATGAACCATATTTTATTCTCCTCTGAATTCTTTTATATATGATTGGTTAATCTTTGCATGTCTCTTCGAATTATCAGTTTGGTTTGGCCTACTAGATTGATCTGTCTTGCAATGGGAGAAGTGCTTAGCTTTGGGTTCAATCTTGCGGTGCTCGATCCCAGTGACAGAAAGGGAACTGACATGTATTGTATTGTTGCCATCGAGGATAAAAAGATGGGGTTTATATCATATTGCATGAGTTTATCCCTCTACATCATGTCATCTTCCTTAAAGCATTACTCTGTTCTAATGAACTTAATACTCTAGATGCATGCTGGATAGTGGTCGATGTGTGGAGTAATAGTAGAAGATGCAGAATCGTTTCGGTCTACTTGTCTCGGACGTGATGCCTATATACATGATCATACCTAGATATTCTCATAACTATGCTCAATTCTATCAATTGCTCGACAGTAATTCATTTACCCACCGTAATACTTATGCTCTTGAGAGAAGCCACTAGTGAAACCTATGGGTCCCGGGTCTATCTTCCATCATATTAATCTTCCAACACTTAGTTATTTCCTTTGCCGTTTATTTTACCTTGCATCTTTATTTCTCTTTATCATAAAAATACTAAAAATATTATCTTATCATATATATCAGATCTCACTCTCGTAAGTGACCGTGAAGGGCTTCACAACCCCTTTATCGCATTGGTTGCGAGGTTCTCATTTGTTTGTGTAGGTGCGTGGGACTTGAGCGTGATCTCCTACTGGATTGATACCTTGGTTCTCAAAAACTGAGGGAAATACTTACACTACTTTGTTGCATCACCCTTTCCTCTTCAAGGGAAAACCAATGCAGTGCTCAAGACATAGCAGTACCATCAGATTCGACTTATGGACCCAACAAAATAAAAACCGCCTTCATCACCCCATTCGGGTGTTTTTGCTAAGTTACCATGCCTTTTGGTCTCAAAAATGCTGGCGCCACATTCATGCGCATGATTCAGAAGTGCTTACTCACTCAAATTAGTCGGAATGTGGAAGCATACATAGACGACATCGTGGTCAAGTCATGTAAAGGTTCCGAACTGCTGACTGACCTTGCTGAAACCTTTGTCAACTTGAGGAGATATGATGTAAAGCTTAATTCGTCAAAGTGCACATTCAGAGTCCCAGGTGGAAAGTTACTCGGATTCCTCATTTCCGAATGAGGGATCGATGCAAACCCAAAGAAAGTTGGTGCAATCCTTTGAATGAAACGCCCTGTGCGTGTGCATGACGTTCAGAAGTTTACTGGTTGTTTGGCCGCTCTGAGTCGATTCATTTCTCGTCTCGGTGAAAAGGCATTACCTCTTTACCGACTGATGTGAAGGAAATATGCCCTAGAGGCAATAATAAAGTTATTATTTATTTCCTTATATCATGATAAATGTTTATTATTTCATGCTAGAAATGTATTAACCGGAAACTTAATATATGTGTGAATACACAGACAAACAGAGTGTCACTAGTATGCCTCTACTTGACTAGCTCGTTGAATCAAAGATGGTTAAGTTTCCTAGGCATAGACATGAGTTGTCATTTGATTAACGGGATCACATCATTAGAGAATGATGTGATTGACTTGACTCATTCCGTTAGCTTAGCACGATGATCGTTTAGTTTGTTGCTACTGCTTTCTTCATGACTTATACATGTTCCTCTGACTATGAGATTATGCAACTCCCGAATACCGGAGGAACACTTTGTGTGCTACCAAACGTCACAATGTAACTGGGTGATTATAAAGGTGCTCTACCGATGTCTCCGATGGTACTTGTTGAGTTGGCATAGATCGAGATTAGGATTTGTCACTCCGATTGTCGGAGAGGTATCTCTGGGCCCTCTCGGTAATACACATCACTATAAGCCTTGCAAGCAATGTGACTAATGAGTTAGTTGCGGGATGATGCATTACGGAACGAGTAAAGAGACTTGTCGGTAACGAGATTGAACTAGGTATTAAGATACCGACGATCGAATCTCGGGCAAGTAACATACCGATGACAAAGGGAACAACGTATGTTGTTATGCGGTTTGACCGATAAAGATCTTCTTAGAATATGCAGGAACCAATATGAGCATCTAGGTTCCGCTATTGGCTATTGACCGGAGACATGTCTCGGTCATGTCTACATAGTTCTTGAACCCGTAGGGTCCGCACACTTAACGTTCGGTGATGGTTGGTATTATGAGTTTATGTGATTTTATGTACCGAAGGTTGTTCGGAGTCCCGGATGAGATCACGGACATGACGAGGAGTCTCGAAATGATTGAGCCATAAAGATCAATATATTTGAAGGCTATATTCGGACATTGGAAAGGTTCTGAGTGATCCGGGTATTTTTCGGAGTACTGGGGGAGTTACGGGAATACGGGAGTACATATCGGCCTTAGTGGGCTTTAAGGGAAAAAGAGGAGAAGCCACGAGGGCTGGTCGCGCGCCCCCATGGGCCTAGTCCGAATTTGACTATGGGAGGGGCTGCGTCCCCTCTTTCCTTCTTCTCCCCTTCTCCTTCCTTCCCCCTCCTAGTAGGACTAGGAAAGGAGGAATCCTACTCCTACTAGGAGGAGGATTCCTTCCGCCCCTTGGCGCGCCTAGAGAGGTCGGCCGGCCTCCCCTCCCTCCTTTATATATGTGGGGAGGGGGCACCCCATGGACACACAAGTTGATCAGTTGATCTTTTAGCCGTGTGCGGTGCCCCCTCCACCATAATCCACCTCGATCATAGCGGTGCTTAGGCGAAGCCCTGCGTCGGTAGCATCATCATCACCGTCATCATGCCATCGTGCTGACGGAACTCTCCCTCGAAGCTCTGTTGGATTGGAGTCCGTGGGTGATAGAGGCGAGGTGTCCCAATCTTTCGATGAGTTGATAACTATCGATTTGGTGGAGACGACTTTGACGATCCGACTACAAACGTGCACGATGTTGTGCCTTAGCAATCGTTAAACCAACTTCGAGAGGTTATTGACCATGCTGGAGCACGATCAACCTGACCACGAAGGTCTATTCCTGCAAGCAATCGAAGAACAAGCAAGAATATGATTAAGCAATCTGAATATTGCGAGTATGGATGAAGTATTGGTAAAAGTGGGGTTTCATAAGTGGTCTTGGTCTGGTCGTTGGACACAAACGAAGTACATGAAGTTGCAGCGATGGCTAACTTTTAACTAAATAAAACCCAAATCTAAACGATGCCTTAAGGGCTATATTTATAGGGAAAAGAGAGGGGATTTTGTCCACCCTTGGCAAGGTGGGACTAAAACACCTCCTAAGTCGTTTCCCCTACAATATGGACTCTAAAAATATATTACATGGGCATGGCGCAAAATAAAGGTGGCGCAACACCAATAATAAGCTATGTACGAAATTTATGAAAGGCCATCTTGTATATTTCATCAATCTTCTTGTATGTCATCATGGTGGCTTCAAAGTCCGGAAATCTCCACTTGAACCTTCGTTCTTGTTCTCTTTGCACGCATCTTCATCTCCGTGCTTGACCATGCTCCAATGTTCATCATTCTTGTCCGTGCTAGGCTCTTCAATTGCAAGTAACACAAATGTATCTAAGTTAGGCAACATCATATTCTCATGAACACTAGAAACATTACCAAGAAACAAAAGTACCTGATAATTTAATTGGCGTATCTGAGCTCTAGCAACTGTTCCAAGAGCTAAAACAATAGGGGATATGGGTGTAACTGTGGTAGCCATGTCCTCATCATCCTCCCCTTCTTGAAAACAAAGCCGTCCTCGGCGTTGCTTAATCTGAAATGTGGCTAACAAAAGAGACAAGGTGTACACGCTGTATATGTATATGTCATCCATTTTTACTGATCTCAGTTGTGGCACATGTGACACAGTTATACAAGAGCACCCTTCAAAAGTCGTGAAATATAAAGCCAATATATTATCACAAGAAGTCAAAGGCATGAAAATATTGCAACTCGGTTTGCACATATAAGTGAAGCTCTTATTCATATCAAAAGATTGACAATGCTTATCATTAAACCATCCCTACATTGATGAACCATCACCAAGATTAGAAGTCATATCAAAATGATTAAACATTGGCATAATTATTTTCAAACGTATTTGATCCAAATCTGATTTATTCCCTGATTCACTTGATTCTTTTGCATCGATAGTTAATTCAATGGGTTCACTTAAAATTGTTTGATCACATGGCAAAGTAAAATCATCAACATAGTCCTCTAAAATAGCTGGTGTGATCAAAGTAGTGGGTAGCTCATCGCATGGTTCATTTAAATTGACAAGGAATTCATCATACTCAGGTGGAGGTGGAAGATTTGTACCTTTGTCATTACCTCTTATGAGCAATAGAGATGATGTAGGCACTCTAGGTGGTGACACATCACATGGTGGAGGTGATGTAGTGCTCTCAACAGCGGATGTTGTTTTCATAGGAGACACAGTGGTGGAAGGAACAATCGTCGCAACTCTTGGGATTTGCACCTCCCGCTTGTTTGTCTTGTGGGCAACACGTCTTGTTATCTCCTGTTCAGCTTTGCAAGCAAGACGAAACAAACGGTCCATAGGATAACATGTTTCATGAATTAGTATCTCTTGAATGTCACGGTTTAAACCTCCCCAAAATATATCCATAAAATCTTCTTCACTTTCTTCTAAAGAGGAATGCAACAAGGTAGTTTGTAAATCATCATAATATTTCGTTACGGTGTCACTGCCTTGTTTTAAATGTTGCAACTTTTTCATCATGTCACGAGTATAATAAGCGGAGACAAATGTATGTCGAATGGCAAGTTTCAAATCATCCCAAGTAGTAGGTATATAATCAGGGTGTAACCGACAATATTCACTCCACCAAACTAAAGCATAACCGGTGAAAGAACCAACCACAATCTTAACTTTTTATGTTCATCAAAATTATGGGAAGCAAATATATTATTTAGGTCGAACTCCCATTCAATATATAAAGCGGGTCTAAAATGACCATTAAATGGTGGTATAGAAACATTAACCTGATCATGTGCATTTGGATGTTTGTGCACCTCTCATGACAGTTGTGATATTTGCATAGGTGGTGGACGGTCTCCCGCGATCGACAAAACCCATGAATTGACTCTGGATCCTTTCATGATTAGTAGAAACAAGAAACAAAATCCAAAAATAATGTCCCGATGAATGACTAAGAAGTGCTGGTAAAACACTCACAGTATAGCAAATCAAAGTCTTACAAGTTCTTACCATGCAACAGGAGGTGACCGGCAACCAGCGGTGTCAAATAACTTCAAGAGTTGGGTAAAGCAATTGCTAGGTGAGTGTATGTATGCATGGTGTAGAAATATGTGGAGCTGGGTTGGATTTATATGTGTGGAAAAAATGCTACAACCATGTTAATTAATGCAAGCTAAAAATTCATTCAAAGTGGTCAAGTGCTGGTCCTAGGCTAGACCGTGCTAGAGACGCGAGCCTAAGACACAAGTGAAATTCACATGTAGACTGACGATCCAACAAAACTTATAAGCGCCCACACAATAGCACTATTATATCTCCAAATAATTTGTATCGTGGCTGCTCTCTCTTTACTTTTTTTATTCCGCCAGTCGCTCTCTTTTTTTCAACTGTAGAAAAAACGGATGTGAGAAGCAAACCTGCCTTCACCAAAAGAAAAAGAAAACTGCACGCAGGAGTCCTTCAAAAACTATTACTAATCAGATCAGAGATTTTTTTTATCGAAACATGTATATGGCAACCGTGTGGCAGATTGCGAAACTGCCACACGCATCCAGCGCCGTCAGTTCCCTTTCGATCTCCTTCCTTTCCCGCACGACCTCCCGATTTCTTTCCTTTCCCGCATGACTCCCGATCTCCTTCCTTTCCTGCACGTCCTTCCCCACCGATCTCCCCTGATTTCCTTCCTAATTTTCGTAATCGTCAATTATGGCCCCACAGGCCTTCCTGATTTTTGGCAGAAATAATGCTTGGACTAGGATTTGATCTCTGGTTTGCAGGTAATCAACAAAGGGAGCTTACCACCTCACCTATGACACTCATTGTTGAACAAGCTAAGAGAAATACTGTTTTTGACATGTTTTTGCCTTTAATATGTTAGCACTGGAAAACTTTTTGTTTCAAGCATCGTGGTTGTGACGCCACCGATTTAATCGTACACTAATCATACACGCAAACGTGTACGATCAAGATCAGGGACTCACGGGAAGATATCACAACACAACTCTACAAATAAAATAAGTCACACAAGCATCATATTACAGGCCAGGGGCCTCGAGGGCTCGAATACAAGAGCTCGATCATAGACGAGTCAGCGGAAGCAACAATATCTGAGTACAGACATAAGTTAAACAAGTTTGCCTTAAGAAGGCTAGCACAAACTGGGATACAGATCGAAAGAGGCGCAGGCCTCCTGCCTGGGATCCTCCTAAACTACTCCTGGTCGTCGTCAGCGGGCAGCACGTAGTAGTAGGCACCTCCGATGTAGTAGGAGTCGTCGTCGACGGTGGCGTCTGGCTCCTGGGCTCCAACATCTGGTTGCGACAACCAGGTAGAAGGGCTAGAGGGAAAAGAAGGAGAAAGCAACCGTGAGTACTCATCCAAAGTACTCGCAAGCAAGGAGCTACACTACATATGTATGCATTGGTATCAAATGGAATAAGGCTATCATATATGGACTGAACTGCAGAAAGCCAGAATAAGAGGGGGATAGCTAATCCTGTCGAAGACTACGCTTCTGGCCACCTCCATCTTGCAACATGTAGAAGAGAGTAGACTGAAGTCCTCCAAGTAGCATCCTATAGCATAATCCTAACCGATGATCCTCCCCTCGTCGCCCTGTGAGAGAGCGATCACCGGTTGTATCTGGCACTTTGAAGGGTGTATTTTATTAAGTATCCGGTTCTAGTTGTCATAAGGTCAAGGTACAACTCCAAGTCGTCCTGTTACCGAATATCACGGCTATTCGAATAGATTAACTTCCCTGCAGGGGTGCACCACATACCCCAACACGCTCGATCCCATTTGGCCGGACACACTTTCCTGGGTCATGCCCGGCCTCAGAAGATCAAGACGTCGCAGCCCCACCTAGACCAACAGAGAGGTCAGCACGCCGGTCTAAACCTAAGCGCCCAGGGGTCTGGGCCCATCGCCCTTAGCACACCTGCACGTTGCGTGGGCGGCCGGAAGCAGACCTAGCCTAGTGGTGTTCCAGTCCAATCCAGCGCACGCCGCTCCGTTGCTGACGTCACGAAGGCTTCGGCTGATACCACGACGCCGGGATACCCATAACTACTCCCGCGTAGATGGTTAGTGCGTATAGACCAAACGGCCAGACTCAGATCAAATACCCAGATCTCGTTAAGCGTGTTAAGTATCCGCGAACGCCGACCAGGGCCAGGCCCATCTCTCTCCTAGGTGGTCTCAACCTGCCCTGTCGCTACGCCTCAAAGTAACAGTCGGGGGCCGTCGGGAACCCAGGTCCACCTCTACCGGGATGGAGCCACCTGCCCCTTCAGCCCCCAACTCCGAACAGTATCACAGGTAAGGTAATTGTGCAAAGTATATTGTATGCCCGTGATCACCTCCCGAAGTGATCACGGCCCAGTAGTATAGCATGGCAGATGGACAAGAGTGTAGGGCCACTGATGGAACACTAGCATCCTATACTAAGCAGTAGGATAGCAGGTAATGGTAACAACAGTAGTAGCAAGGACAGGCTATGCATCAGGATAGGAATAACGGAAAGCAGTAACATGCTACACTACTCTAATGCAAGCAGTATAGAGGAGAGTAGGCGATATCTGGTGATCAAAAGGGGAGGGGGCTTGCCTGGTTGCTCTGGCAAGAGAGAGGGGTCGTCAACTCCGTAGTCGTACTGGGTAGCAGCGGCGTCGGTCTCGGTGTCTAGCGGAAGAAGAGGGGGGAGAAACAATAAATACAATGCAAACAGATGCATAATGATGCATGACAAAGCAAAGCGTGGTGCTAGGTGTGCCCTAACGCGGTATGAGGTGATACCAGTGAAGGGGGGAAACATCCGGGAAAGTATCCCTGGTGTTTCGCGTTTTCGGGCAGAGGAGCCTGAGGGGGAAAGTTGCGAGTTGGATAGGTTAGGGATGCGTGGCGGACGAACGGGCTGCGTATCCGGGTTCGTCTCGTCGTTCTGAGCAACTTTCATGTACAAAGTATTTTCATCCGGGTTACGGTTTATTTTATATTAATTTTAAAAGCTTTAAATCATTTTTTAGGATTTATTTAATTACTTAATTCTAACATTATCCAGAATAGTACATGCTGATGTCATCATGACATCAGCATGATGTCAGCAGTCAACAGAGGTGTTGACTGGGTCACTGACGTGTGGGTCCCACATGTCATAGGTATAATAACCAAATTAACCTATTAATCTGTTTAATTAGTTAACTAGGTACCTAATGTTTAATTAGTTTAATTAAACAGGATTAATTAAGTTAATTAATTTAGTTAATTAATTAATTAACATTTTTATTTACTTATTACTAATTTATTTATTTTTAATTAATTATATTTTTTTTATAAATCGTTTTCGTTCTGGGTCTAGGCCCACCTGTCATTGGCACATGGGGCGTGGGCCTAGCTCTCATAGGCCCAGCGGCCTTAACGGGCGCTGGGTAGACGGGTTCCAGGCGCTGAGGCTGACGCCCATCCCGTTTGGGCGCGGTTGGGGAGCGGCGGCCACGATGGGGCGGACGGGGCTCCGGCGAGCCACCGAAGAGGCGGCGACTGGCACTGGGGTGAAGGGCAACGGCCCTGTGGGCACCGACGGTCGCGGCCGCAGCCGGAGCAGGGCGGCGCGGGTAGCGGAGAGGGCCGTCGCGGCAGATGGCACACGGCAGCGGAGCAGCAGTAGCTGCAGGCAGTGGTGGCGAGGCGAGTTGCAGGGCGAGGGCGAGGCCAAGGCGGACAAGGCGCAGGAGGGGGAGAGGCGACAGCACGTCGCACGGGGAAGGAGCAGCAGGGGCGGGGAGCGCCGTGGAACGACACGCTGTGGGCGCCGGTCACGGACGCAGAGCGCGGTGGCTGCGCGGGGGCGCGGTCGGAGCCGCGCCGGAGCAGCAACGAGCAGGGGGGGAGGCGCACGAGGCTCGCGACAAGGAGGCCAGCGGAGCACGCGGGACGGCGCGTGCGGGGTAAGGCAGCAACGGCGCAGCGGGCGGGGGGCGAGGCGCGGCCCCGAGCGGCGTGCATGGCGATGCAGTGCGGGGTGGGGCATAGGAGAAGGAGGGAGGGCCTCACGGTGGGGAGTAGGGACCATGGCAGTGGGCTCGGCGGAGGTCAGGGGAAGTCCGACGAGGGAGATCCGGCGACGGGCGGTGTTAGTCCAGCGACGACGGGGTCCCGAGCTCATGCTCGTGGTCGAAGAGGAGGTAGCAGACGATGGCGCCGCGGGCAGAGAGGAAGGAGGCCGAGAGGAGCCGGCGAAGACGAGGCGTGGTCGAGGCGGCGAAGGGGCTCCCGCGTCGAGCGGCATCCCAGGCGGCGAGGTCGAGGTCCAGTGGCGGGGCGGCGTGCGCGGTCGGGCCACGATCCGATCTGGATCGTGGGGGGGAAGGGGAAAGCGAGGAGGGGAGTGGGCGTCGTGGGGTGGCGGCGGGTGAGGGAGACGAGGGGAGAGGTGGGGATTGTGCGGGGGGAGTGGGGTGGCCGGGCTAGGGTTCGGTCGCCCCAGGGGGTGTTGTAGGTGCCAGCTGGGCCGGCCTGGTTGGCCCGATGGCCAACTGGGCCGAGGCCTAGTGGGGGGTCCTTCTTTTGTATATTCTTTTCTGTTTTTATTTTATTTTACTTTTCTGTTTTCTATTATAGTTTTTAATAGTTTTCAGTTTTGTAAATTTATAAGACCAGTACCTAAATGGAGGTTGTAAATTAGCCCCCTTCCATAATATATTTTGGTATTTTTAAAATATTTAGTTCGCATTTTTATAAATTTCAAAAGGGCATTTATAATAGGTTTAGTTGTTGTTTTAATTATTTTAGTGCATTGGAATAATTTATAGAAGTTTGGTTTCTTCACCATAATTACCTACACATTATTTGGCACAACCCGAACATTTTAGTTTCAATATTTGAAAAGTTTTATTGTTTGCTTGATTTTGAATTTGAATCGGTTTTGAACCATCGCTAGATCGACAATAGTAACCGTGATGACGTGGCATCATTAGCAGGGAATTACTGTAGCTTAATTATCCGGGCGTCACAATTCTCCTCCACTATAAGAAATCTCGTCCCGAGATTTAAGAGGGGAGTAAGTGGGAATGTTCCGGTTATTATATTTCGATGGATCTTCTCGAAGATGTTAATCCCTTTTGTTGATGTCTTCAATTCTTTATTCCAATGCATCATGATAAACTTGTCATCATTTCTTCGGGAACTCCATCGTACTTAAGAAAGGATAAGGGGCAGCTCAGCTATGACAGAATGCCTTTGAGGGAAACAATCTGGGGGTTAACCCATGAATGAGCATAAGACTACCTCTCGAGTTGAACATATAAAATACATCAAGAGTATTGTACGAAGGTACAATGAGAGGGTCCAAGCGGATAGATAGTTGCTCAAGGTCTGAACCATAGTGAGAAAGGGTTCAGAGCAGCGAGAGTAAGTATTGCGTCTGATACCAGAATGGAGCACTAGGGAGGTGGCTCACGAATTACCTACGAAACCAAGAGCAAGGGATAACTTTGTTAACAAGGTGTACAGGAGAGTCAGGTTTCGACCATATGGAACTATGGGTTATGGGCCCACCATGCGGTTAAAAGTAGGAAGGTTGGTGACATTTTGCACGATCATGTAAGCAAGGCATGTCAGGGGATAGTCTATTGGTCATGTCGGCAACAACGTCGGGACCAAGGGCGAGGGACGAAGAGAACCATTTTTCCTGCTCGTGGATCGAGGCGGACCAATAGGCAAAGTTCTCATTCATCGGTGGCTACCGAAGTGTCATCAACAATAGCAACAGGGTCTTACTGACAGAGTGGTACAACGAGGTGTTTACATAAGCAGGGAAATATTACTGCTTATATAATATAGATCACAAGGAGGTTTAAACAAACCCATGGAAAGGAAAAGAAATTATCAGGTTTAACCAGAACAATGGAAAGGAAAATGTGTATACAGACATATTTCAAGGGTATATCCTTCCCAAGGACAAACAGAGCATAATATCCATGACATGATATAATGTAGAAAACTCTTTGAAATATGTTCCAACCATCATATCTGACCGAGATCCAGTTCTGATTGGCGCCAGGATATCGCAGACTCGGGATGCCTGAGAAGAGAGGTGCAACACAAATTGTCGAGATGACATTGTCAGATTCTCGGGAATTGAACTATGGGAGCGAGTTCCGACACAAGAGTTCATCAGTAAACCAAGGAGAGGATGAGGAGGTGGCTGATAGGCTCAGCAAAAATCATCGAGATTTCCAAAGGATTGATTTCCACAATTATGTGAACAAGGAAATATCATTTGTCGGATCAAATGATATAATGATGTATGCTCGAGGGAAGCATACACAACTGAACAATGATAGAAGGGTGCACCCAGGAATCTAGACTAGGTAGCACGATCAATGTTCGAATGATAATTCAATAAGCAATAGACTTAGAATGAAACTGTAGACCAATAACCTCAAAGCAATAGGGTTGCTAGAAGTTTAGCATTTACACATCACAGACCATTTGTCGGTATTCCGGTTAGAATTAACACAGAGACCAAGAAATGAACACAAAAGGCGAGAGATATTACTATATCAAGAATTCTCAAGAGGTGGTAAAATTACCACGACATTCTTGACATAAAAGGTGGTAATATTCCAAGGTAAAGAAGAACAAATGCTGGGTAGCAAGGATCTCAAGGTATAACTCAAAACACGAACAAGTTTGTGTTGAACGGAAGGCAATAAAGTGGTCAAAGATAACACAAATCAGCGGAGGCAAGGATAGTATTTCTCATCATGAACTCAATTGATATCCTGGAAGAGCTCATAAGGTCGATGATGATCACGACACATTTGTCGAGAGATTTCATGAAGATGTAATCAATCAGCGATGACATCAGGTCAAAGGAATGATGAAGCGGAAGGTTATTGGAACCATGGGTAGGACACAAACTTGAAATCAAGCTTGTTGTTTGAGGTGAAACGATAAGACAAGGAAGATCGATGTAAGCTTAGCCCATCGTCGAAATTGTGCTCCGGAAAGAAGGACCAGGTAGCACAGTTAAAATTTGGCACGATAATGACATAGCCGAGTAGGCTCGGAATGACGTGATCGAGTTCCGACTCGTAAGTAATGAAGGTTACCAAGAGTTGTTGAATCGTAGTGCGGACTCAATTCAGTTGTTGGTGTCCTTGAGGGGTTCTAACAACTGAGAACCCGTTGGAGAAATGGAATCGGCAAGAATATTAGTTGATGAAGAACTCATAAGAAGTTATGTATCCCGTGGTATCCTCGAGATACCAGGGGGTAATACTTGATGACAGATCAAAGTATAAGTTGGATCGGGGTATTGCTTTACAGAAGACAAGCGCTTAAACTTGCACGCGAAATGGTATTTAAAGGAGAACATGGTCGGAACCATGATTGCAAAAGGCCAGATCCTGGATATAAGATGAACTTATACCAAAGGAATAGTTTAATTTAAGAGAAGCTTTAATGATAAGATCTACATCGTGTCCATGGGCATGAACACAAAGTTCAAGGTCGACTCCCACTTCTCCAATGCATAACCTTTCATTCACTTCTCACTTTCGAAGAAGTTGTAGTGTTGAGATTTTATCTGGCAAAATACTAGAAGTGTATGACTCGTGAAAAGTTTTGAGTTCACACAGTTTAGAGAAGGCATATGTTCAACCCATAGGGGCTTCTTTGAAACATATACCACAAGCTTCAAGAGTAAATATCACAAGCTCGAAAGTAGAGCAAGGTTGAGAAAGTAGATGATACAATTTACCAAAGGCATTATGTATCCGAGGGAAGGCTCACAAGGTTATTGAATATGAAGGACGGTGTCGGATAAAGTCCATTAAAGGACTTGCCGGTCCATAACAGAGCTGACGTGAGCATTGGTACTCAACCAGAGGAAGAAAGAATGCAAATGCATCGTTTTACAGAACATCTGAATAATTCAACATTTAAATAACAAAGGAATTATGATTTTCAAATCAAGGGATCAGGAGCAAACGCTCTGATCAAGGACAGACAAGTTGAATAGACTTAGGGGTACAATCGATGGCAATCTAATTGGCCGAGGACCAGCTCACGTTTTAAATGACATCTGAGCCGGAAGGATGAATTCTATGATCCGAGTGAGGATTGCGAGCTTCGCAACATATTGAGTCAATGGACTCAAAATGATATTGACAGGGTTGCCAATAAGATTACTATACTTATGGGATTAACCATAATGCAAGCAAGCAAGAATTTCAGGAGCAATAGCTTGCTCAGGATTTTCGGAAGACCGAATGGTATTTCGAAGAATTTTGTGAACTGCATGAATATCTGGGGATGAGCGGATACTCGATAAATGCGAGTAATTATCCGTAGTGGTATGCATGTGGCAAAGAACTGCAAGGCAGTAGGCACAAAGTATTCTCGGGGTATCTTATAATAACAAGATCGACTGGGAATAAAAGTAAGCACGACAGGTGTAAGTATTTATCCATAGGGATATTTCGGTGGAAGGGAATTGCAAAAGCAACGACACAAGGTCTCGAGAGAATATCAGAGAGTATCTTCGATATCTTCTGGTGCAGCCGGCGATCATCTGGACTGAAGGGGCTCTCCGGGAGAAAGTAATTTTGAGAACCTAAAGTTAGATTTTAGTAAAAACCTTTTAACCCGAATAGAAGAGAGTTCAGAATCCCGGAGTAAAGATCGAGGAGTAAAAGATCGTAATACCACCCAATGGCAACGTGGGCCCATGGGCCGCACAGCCATGTTAGAAAAACAGTTTTCATCGACTAGACTCAACTTCGGCCAAGGAGTTGGAAAGGGGATTCCTACAGGCAGTCGGCTCTGATACCAACTTGTGACACCCCCGATTTAATCGTACACTAATCATACACGCAAACGTGTACGATCAAGATCAGGGACTCACGGGAAGATATCACAACACAACTCTACAAATAAAATAAGTCATACAAGCATCATATTACAAGCCAGGGGCCTCGAGGGCTCGAACACAAGAGCTCGATCATAGACGAGTCAGCGGAAGCAACAATATCTGAGTACAGACATAAGTTAAACAAGTTTGCCTTAAGAAGGCTAGCACAAACTGGGATACAGATCGAAAGAGGCGCAGGCCTCCTGCCTGGGATCCTCCTAAACTACTCCTGGTCGTCGTCAGCGGGCAGCACGTAGTAGTAGGCACCTCCGATGTAGTAGGAGTCGTCGTCGACGGTGGCGTCTGGCTCCTGGGCTCCAACATCTAGTTGCGACAACCAGGTAGAAGGGATAGAGGGAAAAGAAGGAGAAAGCAACCGTGAGTACTCATCCAAAGTACTCGCAAGCAAGGAGTTACACTACATATGTATGCATTGGTATCAAATGGAATAAGGCTATCATATGTGGACTGAACTGCAGAAAGCCAGAATAAGAGGGGGATAGCTAATCCTGTCGAAGACTACGCTTCTGGCCACCTCCATCTTGCAACATGTAGAAGAGAGTAGACTGAAGTCCTCCAAGTAGCATCGTATAGCATAATCCTAACCGATGATCCTCCCCTCGTCGCCCTGTGAGAGAGCGATCACCGAAGGGTGTATTTTATTAAGTATCCGGTTCTAGTTGTCATAAGGTCAAGGTACAACTCCAAGTCGTCCTGTTACCGAAGATCACGACTATTCGAATAGATTAACTTCCCTGCAGGGGTGCACCACATAACCCAACACGCTCGATCCCATTTGGCCGGACACACTTTCCTGGGTCATGCCCGGCCTCGGAAGATCAACACGTCGCAGCCCCACCTAGACCAACAGAGAGGTCAGCACGCCGGTCTAAACCTAAGCGCCCAGGGGTCTGGGCCCATCGCCCTTAGCACACCTGCACGTTGCGTGGGCGGCCGGAAGCAGACCTAGCCTAGTAGGCGTTCCAGTCCAATCCAGCGCGCGCCGCTCCGTTGCTGACGTCACGAAGGCTTCGGCTGATACCACGACGTCGAGTGCCCATAACTGTCCCCGCGTAGATGGTTAGTGCGTATAGGCCAGTAGCCAGACTCAGATCAAATACCAAGATCTCGTTAAACATGTTAAGTATCTACGAACGCCGACCAGGGCCAGGCCCACCTCTCTCCTAGGTGGTCTCAACCTGCCCTGTCGCTCCGCCTCAAAGTAACAGTCGGGGGCCGTCGGGAACCCAGGCCCACCTCTACTGGGATGGAGCCACCTGCCCCTTCAGCCCCCATCTCCGAATCAGTATCACAGGTAATGTAACTATGTAAAGTATATTGTATATGCCCGTGATCACCTCCCGAAGTGATCACGGCCCAGTAGTATAGCATGGCAGACGGACAAGAGTGTAGGGCCACTGATGGAACACTAGCATCCTATACTAAGCAGTAGGATAGCAGGTAATGGTAACAACAGTAGTAGCAAGGACAGGCTATGCATCAGGATAGGAATAACGGAAAGCAGTAACATGCTACACTACTCTAATGCAAGCAGTATAGAGGAGAGTAGGCGATATATGGTGATCAAAGGGGGGGGGGCTTGCCTGGTTGCTCTGGCAAGAGAGAGGGGTCGTCGACTCTGTAGTCGTACTGGGTAGCAGCGGCGTCGGTCTCGGTGTCTAGCGGAAGAAGAGGGGGGAGAAACAATAAATACAATGCAAACAGATGCATAACGATGCATGACAAAGCAAAGCATGGTGCTAGGCGTGCCCTAACGCGGTATGAGGTGATACCAGTGAAGGGGGGAAACATCCGGGAAAGTATCCCTGGCGTTTCGTGTTTTCGGGCAGAGGAGCCGCAGGGGGAAAGTTGCGAGTTGGATAGGTTAGGGATGCGTGGCGGACGAACGGGCTGCGTATCCGGGTTCGTCTCGTCGTTCTGAGCAACTTTCATGTACAAAGTATTTTCATCCGGGTTACGATTTATTTTATATTAATTTTAAAAGGTTTAAATCATTTTTTAGGATTTATTTAATTACTTAATTCTAACATTATCCAGAACAGTACATGTTGATGTCATCATGACATCAGCATGATGTCAGCAGTCAACAGAGGTGTTGACTGGGTCGCTGACGTGTGGGTCCCACATGTCATAGGTATAATAACCAAATTAACCTATTAATCAGTTTAATTAGTTAACTAGGTACCTAATGTTTAATTAGTTTAATTAAACAGGATTAATTAAGTTAATTAATTTAGTTAATTAATTAATTAACATTTTTATTTACTTATTACTAATTTATTTATTTTTAATTAATTATATATATTTTTATAAATCGTTTTCGTTCTGGGTCTAGGCCCACCTGTCATTGGCACATGGGGGGTGGGGCCTAGCTGTCATAGGCCCAGCGGCCTTAACGGGCGCTGGGTAGACGGGTTCCAAGCGCTGAGGCTGACGCCCATCCCGTTTGGGCGCGGTTGGGGAACGGCGACCACGATGGGGCGGACGGGGCTCCGGCGAGCCACCGAAGAGGCGGCGACTGGCGCTGGGGTGAAGGGCAACAACCCTGTGGGCACCGGCGGTCGCGGCCGCAGCCGGAGCAGGGCGGCGCGGGTAGCGGAGAGGGCCGTCGCGGCAGATGGCACACGGCAGCGGAGCAGCAGTAGCTGCAGGCAGTGGTGGCGAGGCGAGTTGCAGGGCGAGGGCGAGGCCAAGGCGGACAAGGCGCAGGAGGGGGAGAGGCGACAGCACGTCGCACGGGGAAGGAGCAGCAGGGGCGGGGAGCGCCGTGGGACGACACGCAGTGGGCGCCGGTCAGGGACGGAGAGCGCGGTGGCTGCGCGGTGGCGCGGTCGGAGCCGCGCCGGAGCAGCAACGAGCAGGGGGGAGGCGCACGAGGCTCGCGACAAGGAGGCCAGCGGAGCACGCGGGACGGCGCGTGCGGGGTAAGGCAGCAACGGCGCAGCGGGCGGGGCGCGAGGCGCGGCCCCGAGCGGCGTGCACGGCGATGCAGTGCGGGGTGGGGCATAGGAGAAGGAGGGAGGGCCTCACGGTGGGGAGTAGGGACCGTGGCAGTGGGCTCGACGGAGGTCGGGGGAAGTCCGACGGGGGAGATCCGGCGACGGGCGGCATTGGTCCAGCGACGACGGGGTCCCGAGCTCGTGCTCGTGGTCGAAGAGGAGGTAGCACACGATGGCGCCGCGGGCAGAGAGGAAGGAGGCCGAGAGGAGCCGGCGAGGACGAGGCATGGTCGAGGCGGCGAAGGGGCTCCCGCGTCGAGCGCCGTCCTAGGCGGCGAGGTCGAGGTCCAGTGGCGGGGCGGCGTGCGCGGTCGGGCCACGATCCGATCTGGATCGTGGGGGGGGAAGGGGAAAGCGAGGAGGGGAGTGGGCGTCGTGGGGTGGCGGTGGGTGAGGGAGACGAGGGGAGAGGTGGGGATTGTGCGGGGGGAGTGGGGTGGCCGGGCTAGGGTTCGGTCGCCCCAGGGGGTGTTGTAGGTGCCAGCTGGGCCGGCCTGGTTGGCCCGATGGCCAACTAGGCCGAGGCCTAGTGGGGGGTCCTTTTTTTTGTATATTCTTTTGTGTTTTTATTTTATGTTTACTTTTCTGTTTTCTATTATAGTTTTTAATAGTTTTCAGTTTTGTAAATTTATAAGACCAGTACCTAAATGGAGGTTGTAAATTAGCCCCCTTCCATAATATATTTTGGTATTTTTAAAATATTTAGTTCGCATTTTTATAAATTTCAAAAGGGCATTTATAATAGGTTTAGCTGTTGTTTTAATTATTTTAGTGCATTGGAATAATTTATAGAAGTTTGGTTTCTTCACCATAATTACCTACACATTATTTGGCACAACCCGAACATTTTAGTTTCAATATTTGAAAAGTTTTATTGTTTGCTTGATTTTGAATTTGAATCGGTTTTGAACCATCGCGAGATCGACAATAGTAACCGTGATGACGTGGCATCATTAGCAGGGAATTACTGTAGCTTAATTATCCGGGCGTCACAGTGGTAACTTTGATCATTGGGAATAAATTGTTGAACCCGCCCCCGGTAATTTCTGTAAATAGCACGATAACATTCACGCCATTGACCTGATAATTTAGATACAAACATCGTGATAACTTTAACCATTGGGGAAGACAAATGTGAAAAGATATCCGATAATTTATGTGTAAATAGATGGTAATATACACAACGCACATCTGATAACTG
The DNA here is from genome assembly GCF_018294505.1 of Triticum aestivum. Lineage (NCBI taxonomy): Eukaryota > Viridiplantae > Streptophyta > Magnoliopsida > Poales > Poaceae > Triticum > Triticum aestivum. Next base: position 248,013,950 of record NC_057806.1, on the reverse strand, counting down.
AGGTAGAAACACCATGGTAACTTTGACCGTAGGGAATTTTTTTTGAAAAGATACTCCGGTATCTTCTGTGTAAATAGCACGGTAGTATATCTCCCTCCCCTGACATTTTTATGTGTATATAACATGAAAACATATGCATTGTGATAACTAAACACCATGATAAGTTTTTGACCCGTGGGGGAGGGGGGATTTGTTGCTGAAACATACCCCTGATACATTTTGTGTAAATAGCATGATATTTTAAGCACTACGGGCTTGATAGGTTACCTAGAATCACCATGATAACTTTTTGTTCCGGAAAAAAGTTGTTCAAAACATCCCCAATAATTTTTGTGTAAATAACATGATAATATAAGCACCGCATAACCGATAACTTGCAATATAAACATGATGGTTACTTTTTTACCAAAGGAAAATAAGTTGTTAAAAACATACACTCATCTCGCGCGTGGGCCTTTTGGATGAACACAACACATGGCGTGCCACGGGAAAGTCACATAATGTTTAATGTCATGAGGAACACACGTGCTATAGGCGTGATAAGTTACGCAAAAACATCGTGGTAATTTTTGACCTATGGAAAAAGCTACCGAAACACACCCAGGTTTTAAGGTAAGAGTATCATGATAATATACGAACTGTAGACCCGGTAACTCATGTACAATCCCCCATAGTAATTTTGACGGTGGGAGGTTGATGTACATATACCCTGATAACTTATGTGTAAGTACCACTGTATTTTACACATCGAAGACCTTATAACTTGTGTACAAAACACAGTGGTAACTTTGAAGGGATGTCGTTGTTGAAGCATAGTACCTGGTACGTTCTATGTAAATAGCACGGTAAGTTATGCAACACATGCCTGATAACTTGCATACGAATACCATGGTAACTTTGTCCTAAGGAGAAATCATGTGGTAGACGTGAAGAAGTGGCAGTTTTCTCGGGGGTGGGCGCCCGAGATGTGCAGGAGAAACAGGTTTCTCGAGCGAGCCTGCGGGTCGTTTGGGAGAAGACGAGGTCAAAGGACGAGGGATCGTGTGGTACTTTGAAATAAAAGAAGTAGAGGTGTGGCAATTTTGCTTATATGGCACACGTGTATCAAATATCATAGTTCTTTTTTTATTTCAAGAATTGACGTGGAATACTACTCCCAAACTCCTTCCACGTTTTTTCTTTCAACCTAGCCAAACGGATGTGCAATCCTTTCTTTTAGTACGTGGCACAAGTAAGAAAAAATATATGGACTTTCCAAAAAAAACTGTTGGTCAAACTTTCCAAACCAACTAGTTTCCTTCCGTGGCAAAATAACATGCAGAATGTCTTGGAAACCGAAGCAATCAGATGGCAGTTTTTTCTTTCTATTCCCAAACGTGAAATATTCCCTTTCAAACTCTCTCTTTCTTTTATTCCATTTCTTTCTTTGGCTGATCCACACTTTTCCAAACAAATCAAACCGATCAGCCTTTTCTCTTTGTGTTGGTCGATCTATTTTTTTCTCCTTATTGCTTTTAGGCACAACTCACGTCCTTCCTTCCTTCCTTCTTTCCTTTTTTTTCAAAGAAAATTGCCCAACAAAAACGGCCACCAACCAAACAAATTAACACTTGCCTTTTTTTCACTTGTTTCCTTATGATACGTACCAAACTTTCCGCAACAAACACAAATTTTCGTCCAACTAGGAAACAGATCAACGCTGGACTTTCCTTTCCTTTTTTTGCAATTTTTTTCTCTTGCTTAACAAACCAGGAAACTTTCCAAGTAATACCACGTCCTCCTTTCTTTTTTTTTTTGCAAGATCCAAACCTCCAATACTTGGAAACCCAAACCGAAATAACACCTCCCTTTTTTCCTTCCTTGTTTACCACGAAAAAAATCTGAGATTTATTAGAACGAATCAGTACTTGCCTTCTTTGATTTCTTTTACTTCTTTCCAACCAAAACAGATCAAATCGTGCCAACCAATATTTAATTCCTTCCAATCTCTCTCCCTTCTCCCTTAGCCGTACCAAACTTACCCCTTTTCTGCTTGTTTTGTTTTGGGCAAGGTTCACAATTTTTTTTCAACCGATCCAAACCTGCCAATCATAGAAAGATGCGCTGGTGGCTTTCCTTATATTTCTCCTTCCTTACTTCTCTCTCCACGTGATGATCAGACTTGCCTTTTTAATAGGACCGAACAACACAAAAACCGAAGCAATTTATGGCAGAATCTGTACAAATCTCTCCCAATTCGTTTTGCCTTCCTTTTTTTTTTGCGCTGAACACACTTGCTAAAACGAATTGGTGGTAGTACCCCTCACTTTGTCCAACGAAATCAATCCCAACAAGGCAACAGTCCTACCCAAAGATCTGACCGAACTTTTAAATCCTCCTCTCTATTTCCTTGTTGTTGTTTTAAAAAAAGCACAACCGATCAGATTTCTTTTATGCTATCTCCTTTTCTGTTCCAACATAGCAACTCAATTTTCTCTCTCGAAGATGAATACGACTGCAAGATGAACTGATGAGATGATGACGATGAACGACGGCGGTGAGTGGTGATAGCGGAAGATGACAACAAAGATGGTGTATGTGGATGCGGTGTGAACAAAACGTGACCAGAACTCGGAACTCTAAAAATCTAGACACCAAAAACCAGCAACTCGACACATGATGCAACCGAAAATTCAACAATGCAAAAACTAAGTGGTAATGGCGAAAAGGCTCAGACTGTCTGGGACACGGATAAACTAATCTAACCTCTCTTTTTTGGCTTTTTTTGGACTCTAGGTATGAAGAACGGATGCAATCTAGACTAATAAAAACTGAAAAATCTCACCGAGCAACCTGAAAACTGATACCACTTGATAGAGGCGAGGTGTCTCAATCTTTCGATGAGATGATAACTATCAATTTGGTGGAGACGACTTTGACGATCCGACTACAAAAGTGCACGATGTTGCGCCTTAGCAATCGCTAAACCAACTCCGAGAGGTTATTGACCACACTGGAGCATGATCAACCTGACCACGAAGGTCTATTCCTGCAAGCAATCGAAGAACAAGCAAGAATATGATTAAGCAATCTGAATATTGCGAGTATGGATGAAATATTGATAAAAGTGGGGTTTCATAAGTGGTCTTGGTCTGGTCGTTGGACACAAACGAAGTACACGAAGTTGCAGTGATGGCTAACTTTTAACTAAATAAAACTCAAATCTAAACGATGCCTTAAGGGCTATATTTATAGGGAAAAGAGAGGGGATTTTGTCCACCCTTGGCAAGGTGGGACTAAAACACCTCCTAAGTCGTTTCCCCTACAATATGGACTCTAAAAATATATTACGTGGGCCTGGCGCAAAATAAAGGTGGTGCAACACCAATAATAAGCTATGTACGAAATTTATGAAAGGCCATCTTCTATATTTCGTCCAGCTTCTTGTATGTCATCACGGTGGCTTCAAAGTCCGGAAATCTCCACTTGAACCTTCGTTCTTGTTCTCTTCGCACGCACCTTCATCTCCGTGCTTGACCATGCTCCAATGTTCATCATTCTTGTCTGTGCTAGGCCCTTCAATTGCAAGTAATACAAATGTATCTAAGTTAGGCAGCATCATATTCTCATGAACACTAGAAACATTACCAAGAAACGAAAGTACCTGATAATTTAATTGGCGTATCTGAGCTCTAGCAACTGTTCCAAGAGGTAAAACAATAGGGGATATGGGTGTAACTGTGGTAGCCATGTCCTCATTAGTGGGACGTCACCGAGTTGAACGTGTGCTGAACTCGGAGGTGTCGTACGTTCGGTACTTGGATCGGTCGAATCGTGAAGACGTGCGACTACATCAACTACGTTCTCATAACGCTTCCACTTATGGTCTACGAGGGTACGTGGACAACACTCTCCCCTCTCGTTGTTATGCATCACTATGATCTTGCGTGTGCATAGAAATTTTTTGAAAGTACTGAGTTCCCCAAGAGTGGCATCCGAGCCACGTTTATGCATAGATGTTATATGCATGAGTACAACACAAAGGAGTTGTGGGCGTGGGTATATACATATTGCTTGCCGTCACTAGTTGATTCTTGATTCAGCGGCACTGTTGGATGAAGCGGCCTAGACCGACATTATGTGTACGTTTACGCGAGACTGGTTCTATCGACGTGCTTCACACATAGGTGGCTAGTGGGTGTCTATTTCTCCAACTTTAGTTGAATCATATTCAATGAACAGGGTTCTTTCTGAAGATCAAAAAGCAATCACTATACCGCGTTGTGGTTTTTGATGCATAGGTAAGAATGGTTCTTGCTCAGCCCATAGCAGCCACGTAAAACTTGCAACAACAAAGTAGAGCACGTCTAACTTGTTTTTGCAGGTCATGTTGTGATGTGATATGGTCAAGATGTGATGAGATATAAATTGTTGTATGAGATGATCATGTTTAGTTAAAGTTATCGGCAACTGGCGGGAGCCTTATGGTTGTCTCTTCATTGCATAATATGCAAGCGCCATATAATTGCTTTACTTTATCACTATGTGATAGCAATAGTTGCAAAAGGAATAGTTGGTGAGACGACCATGTGACACGTTGATAGAGATCAAGATGATGGAGATCATGGTGTCATGCCGGTGATAATAGAGATCATGACGGTGTTTTGGAGATGGAGATCAAAGGCACAAGATAATGATGGCCATAGCATGTAACATTTTTTGATTGCATGTGATGTTTATCCTTTATATATCTCATTTTGCTTAGTTCGGCGGTAGCATTATAAGATGACCTCTCACTAAATTTCAAGGTATAAGTGTTCTCCTTGAGTATGCACTGTTGCGACAGTTCGTCGTGCCGAGACACCACGTGATGATCTGGTGTGATAAGCTCTACGTTCACATACAATGGGTGCAAGCCAGTTTTGTACATGTGGAATACTCGGGTTAAACTTGACGAGCCTAGCATATGCAGATATGGCCTCGGAACACTGGAGATCGAAAGGTCGAGCATGAATCATATAGTAGATATGATCAACATAGAGATGTTCACCATTGAAAACTACACTATCTCACGTGATGATCGAACATGGTTTAGTTGATATGGATCACGTGATCACTTAGATGATTAGAGGGATGTCTATCTAAATGGGAGTTCTTAAGTAATATGATTAATTGAACTTTAATTTATTATGAACTTAGTCCTGATAGTATTTGCATATCTATGTTGTAGATCAATAGCTTGCGATGTAGCTCCCCATTTATTTTTTATATGTTCCTAGAGAAAAATAAGTTGAAAGATGATAGTAGTAATGATGCGGACTGGTTCCGTGATCTGAGGATTATCACCATTGCTGCACAGAAGAATTATGTCCTTGATGCACCGCTAGGTGACAGAGCTATTGCAGGAGCAGATGCACATGTTATGAACGTTTGACAAAGCTCGATATGATGACTACTTAATAGTTTAGTGCACCATGCTTTACGGCTTAGAACCGGGACTTCAAAAACGTTTGGAATGCCACGGAACATATAAGATGTTCTAAGAGTTGAAATTGGTATTTCATACTCATGCCCGTGTCAAGAGGTATGAGACCTCTGACAGTACTTTGCCTACAAGATGGAGGAGAATAGCTCAGCTAGTGAGCATGTGCTCAGAATGTCTGAGTACTACAATCACTTGATTCAAGTGGGAGTTAATCTTCCAAATAAGATAGTGATTGGATAGAGTTCTCTAGTCACTATCACCAAGTTACTAGAACTTCGCGATGAACTATAATATGCAAGGGATAACGGAAACGATTCCAAGCTTCGTGATTCTAAAATCAACAAAGGTAGAAATCAGGAAAAACATCAAGTGTTGATGGTTGACAAGATCACTAGTTTCAAGAAAAGGGCAAAGGGAAGAAGGGGAACTTCAAGAAGAATAGCAAGCCAGTTGCTGCTCAAGTGAAGAAGCCCAAGTCTAGACCTAAGCCTGAGACTAAGTGCTTCTACTACAAAGGGACTGGTCGCTGGAAGCAGAACTGCCCCAAGTATTTGGCGGATAAGAAGGATGGCGAAGTGAACAAAGGCATATTTGATATACATGTTATTGATGTGTACTTTACTAGTGTTTATAGCGACCCCTCAGTATTTGATACTAGTTCAGTTGCTAAAGATTAGTAACTCGAAATGGGAGTTGCAGAATGAACAGAGACTAGTTAAGGGTGAAGTGACGATGTGTGTTGGAAGTGGTTCCAAGATTGATATGATCATCATCGCACACTCCCTATACTTTTGAGATTAGTGTTGAACCTAAATAAATGTTATTTGGTGTTTATGTTGAGCATGAATATGATTTGATCATGTTTATTTCAATATTGTTATTCATTTAAAGTCAGAGAATAATTGTTGTTCTGTTTACATGAATAAAACCTTCAATGGTCATACACCCAAGGTGAATGGTTTATTGAATATCGATCGTAGTGATACACATATTCATAATATTGAAGCCAAAAGATGCAAAGTTAGTAATGATAGTGCAACTTATTTGTGGCACTGCCGTTTAGGTCATATTGGTGTAAAGCTCATGAAGAAAATCCATGATGATGGGCTTTTGGAATCACTTGATTATGAATCAGTTGATGCTTGCGAACCATGCCTCACCGATTAAATTAATGACCCACATTGGATTTGGCATGCTACTTATTCTCGTAGAAAGGATTAAGATAGATATAGTGTCAAACTTGGGAAGGTCTTTGATGAACCACTGGTAGGATTGAAACAACGAATGAATTGATATGATAAACGAAAGAAGAGAATCTTGAATGAACCACCGTAAGAATTGAAAATGAGAGTAGCAAAGGCACAAATCACCGGGTAGAATTGGAAAACAAATGAAGATACTTGGGAGTATTTAGATACAAGTGAACGAAGAGATCACGAGCTGATTAGAGAATACTTAAATGATGCACCGGTAAGATTTGGAGAACGAGAGATGAAAGAGGGAATGAATAAATCTTAGATGATGGGCTCCGGATAATCAAACTAAAAAGAATCTTGAATTGCTCCGGATAGGTGAAAATAAATCTCACAATCGAAACAATTGTGAGAGGATGGCATAACGCTAGAACCACGAATCTTTGATAGGACGAAACAAGATTCAAGGGAAAACTCTTCTTCGGTCTTCAAAAGCAGAGAATGACGATGGGAAACACCACCAGAATTGTTGAGGCACTCCAGAATGAAAAAAAATTAGAAAGGTTGAACCAATGATGAAAGAATATGAAGGATCTTGGAGAAGGCATTTGACCGGTGATAATTCATTTTTACGTCAAACTTTATAAGATTAGAGAATAGCTCCGGTAAAATTAGAAGAGTCAGGTAAGATCCTGGGAAAAGACCTGTGGGTTAGGGCCCACTCAAAAGAAACACCGTTGAACGATTACTTGAAAAGAGAGATTGCACCGGTTGAATTAAATGGCTTGAATAAGATAACAACCTCGAAATAGGTTGAACGGATCTTGAATGACAAGACGAGCCTTCTGAGATATCTTCAGCACTCCCGAACAAATGAATAGCGAGAAGTGAATGATTAAGAGGTTTACCGGCATGAGAAGTCATTTGAAATAAGGAAAGGAATATGAACAACACTGAAGGCTTGAATTTAATCCACCGGAGAAGGAAAAGAACGAAGAATGGTGAACTTGAAGCTCCATTAGAATCTTCCTAAGAATCACCAGATAAGAACATTGAAAGAAAAGAATGAAGAGACTTCACATGAATAAAATGGATACTTGATTAAGAAATCTGAGTCCTTGAAGAAAAAGGGTGGGAGGGCAGGAAAACAAAGGCAGCTTGGGACGGATGAAACAAACAACGTTGAGAAGACTTGAGTTGATCTTGCGGATGGGAAAAAATGATCGGATCCACTTAAAGAGAAGCACACCGGTTGAAAAGGATTAACATGACAATCTTGATTATGATGAAGGATTAGTATTCACATCGAAATATGAGAACACCGTTTAGGAAAGGTATGGAACCAACACTTGACATTGAAGCAACTCGAATACCACAACTCAAAACAAAACAAGGATTGGCTTGCAGAATAAGCCGGAACAAACATATGATAGAGATTTCGTCCGAAGTTTTTGTGGTGGGGCCCACACGGACTCGATCGTACAGCACCATCATGTACAAGGCAGTGCACATGACATACAAAGCGTCCCCGAGTCAGCATAGCGAAGGACTCTTTAAGACACAACGAGACCACTGTAAAAACAAACCGTGGATAGGCGGACCACTAGACGTCGAACCCCAATTTCATATCATACATCTGTCGGAAAGATATCCTAGGAGCTACTTGAATTCCCACTTATAAACTCCCGAAACTATCTGGTTATGCAATCAGGTGTTGGGGATACATGGGAAGCATAATATCTCACCCAAAACTAGCAAATCCTACATCCAGCTGTATCCATCCTTCAACACATAAGCAAGAAACCTTCGGAAATCATTTACCTCAACCTTCGAAAAGCATCCGTTATATGAGTTATGGCAATACTCCCGAACCCCCGCCCCAGTACTGGGTGGTGTCGAGGTTATCTCACCAACAACTGCATAAAAAAGATTTTCGATGTCGGCGAACTCAAGTATTCCAGAACTGCAATGATAAAATTGCGACGATGACACCTCGGAGCTCAACTCCCCGGGACACTGCCACAACCCCTAAATGTCAGGAGGCACCAAGACCAAGTTCTCGTCACAAAACCATTGGAACGATTCCAAGATACCCGCGTGATCCTAAAAAATTTTTTAGTGAAATTTGAGAAGAGAAGAGTCAAAACTCTACATCAGGAGGCCTCACCAGAGTGACGAAGGGACTGAGGAGTAAAAAGAATCCTACTCTCCGATATATATAATCCTATAAGACTCAAAACATTTTTCTAGACTCAACAACGCCAACGATTTGATCAAGCAAGGGGCTCCTAAGTCGGGGAAGGCTCTGATTACCAACTTGTAACACCCACGATGCGGCTATATCTCCCACATGTCGGAGCACGACTTAGAGTCATAACCTCATTGTAAGCATGTCGCAAGAGGGGTAATCTTTACACATCCCATGTACTGAATAAGAAAGAGGTAAGGAGTTGGCTTACAATCGCCACTTCACACAATACATAAATATAGCATTACATCAACCAGATACAATCAAGGTCCGACTACGGAATCAAAATAAAAGAAGACTACCCCTAATGCAAAAGATCCCCGATCGCCCCGACAGGGCTCCACTACTGATCAACTGAAATGAAACAACATGATGAACAAGATCTTCATCGAGCTCCTCCTTGAGCTCGGTTGAGTCACCTGTATGGTATCAGCGGCACCTGCAAACTGGTTTTGGAAGTAATATGTGAGTCACGGGGACTCAGCAATCTCACACCCTCGCGATCAAGACTATTTAAGCTTATGGGTAGGTAAAAGATATGAGGTGGAGCTACAGCAAGCACTAGCATATATGGTGGCTAACTTACGCAAATGAGAGAGAGAAGAGAAGCAAAGCACGGTCGTGAACTAGAAGTGATCAAGAAGTGATCCTGAAGCTACTTACGTCAAACATAACACAAGAACCGTGTTCACTTCCCGGACTTCGCCGAGAAGAGACCATCACGGCTACACACGCGATTGATGCATTTTAATTAAGTTAAGTGTCAAGTTCTCTACAACCGGATATTAACAAATTCCTATCTGCCCATAATTGCGGGCACGGCTTTCGAAAGTTCAAAACCCTGCAGGGGTGTCCCAACTTAGCCCATCACAAGCTCTTACGGTCAACGAAGGATATTCCTTCTCCCAGGATGACCCGATCAGACTCGGAATCCCGGTTACAAGACATTTCAACAATGGTAAAACAAGACCAGCAAAGCCACCCGAATGTGCCGACAAATCCCGATAGGAGCTGCACATATCTTGTTCTCAGGGCACACCGGATGAGCAAGACGTCGGGTTGGCATAGACCCTGGTTGCCCAGGGGGTGACGGACATCGCTCAGGTTGGACCAACACTTAGAGAAGCACTGGCCCAGGGGGGTTAAAATAAAGATGACCCTCGGGAGTGCGACTCCCAAGGGAAAAGGTAGGTGGTGGTGAGGCAAATGGTAAAACAAAGGTTGGGCCTTGCTGGAGGAGTTTTATTCAAAGCGAACTGTCAAGGGGTCCCCATAACACCCAACCGTGTAAGGAACGCAAAATCAAGGAACATAACACCGGTATGACGGAAACTAGGGCGGCAAGAGTGGAACAAAACACCAGGCATAAGGCCGAGCCTTCCACCCTTTACCAAGTATATAGGTGCATTAAATAAAATAAGAGATATTGTGATATCCCAACATATCCATATTCCAACATGGAACAAACTTCATCTTTACCTGCAACTAGCAACGCTATAAGAGGGGCTGAGCAAAGCGGTAACATTGCCAAACAACGGTTTGCTAGGACAAGGTGCGTTGGAGGCTTGACATGGCAATATGGGGGGCATGATAAAGCAAGTGGTAGGTATCACGGCATAGCAATAGAGCGAGCAACTAGCAAGCAAAGATAGAAGTGATTTCGAGGGTATGGTCATCTTGCATGAGATCCCGCAAGGAAGAAGAACGAGTCCATGAAGAAGACAAACGGACGCAGTCGAACGGATCCTCACAACTCCAGAACGGAACCGAAACTAACGAGAGAAACAACCTGGAAAGAAGCAAACCACATAGTAAACAACCATCACATAATCAACATGGCATGATGCACAACCAAGTATGATGCATGTCCGGTTTAATGAAGCATGGCATGGCAAAGTGCACAAGCAAAACTACAAGTTAAGTGGAGCTCAATATGCAATGAGTTGCATATTGACGGAACACCACATGACTTATTTAGTTCTCTCTCGTTTAAGTACCCAACAATATTAAATGTTGATTAACATGGCAAGAGGTGAAGCATAATAAAACTACCTATCTAGGCAAATTTAAAAGAGGCCGGAACAACAAACAACAAGTCCGGAAAATCCTCATGTGCATATTCTAGGTTTGGTACTGTTCTGCCCTAAACCATATTTTAGAGTTGTTAAACATGCAAAGCAAGTACACCATGTTATTCTATGCATTTTTCTACCCCATTAACATATAAAGTTTGTTAGGTTTGGAGCTACGGTTATTAAGATATGAATTAAAGAATTTTAACATGGCATAGGAGCAAATTTAACCAAACAGCATTTTAAACATTTTAAACATGGACGAAAGTGGCATATTATGAAACTAGATGAAAAACTAAGCAATTTACATATAAAGTTTGTTTTAATCCGATGCCCGGTTTGTGAGTTATTATATGCATGAACTCTAGGGACTTTTCTGCAAAACTGTAGTCTCGGGATTAATAGAAAAAACGTTCTGCAGAAAAGACATGTCCCGGGCCGACTCTGGCCGGCCCAAAAGTGCACAGGGACAGGGGGCTGCTCACCAGGCCTCATGGGTCGGCGGATCTGGTGGGCTAAATCAGCGCCTTGGCAAAGAAGCAGGCTGGGCCTGGCGCTGGCGTGGTCAACGCGAGTGGGCGTAGGACGAGCGTCCTGCTCCTCGTAGAGGAAGCAGAGGCCACGACAAGGCATGGCGAGGCAGAGGACGCCGGTGGCGATGCATTGGTGGTGTTGGAGGTGGCCAAAGGAAGCGGATCCGGGCGGCGAGGTAGCAGGCCGGCGGCGACGACTGCTGCCGAAGGGGATCGAGGCGGCGTCGTCCTTCTCTGATGCAGAGACTGGCATGGTACTAGAAGCAGTAGACGAAACAGGGGCGTGGCAATGGGACTTGGCGGCAGGGACGTCGCGAGAACGACCGGATCCAAGGCGGGGGAGGCGCGTGGAGGTGGGGAGCGACCGGCTCCTTCCGTCTCGTGGCGTAGCTGGTCTGGCTGCGCTTGCTCGGAGCTCGGGCGTCGAGCGCCATGGCACTGCATCGGGAGGCCGAGACAGAGAGAGATGTTACATGAGGAGGGAGAGAAACTGAGGAAGAAAAAAGGAGGAGATGGGCGCGGGGAACCTCGGGAGGTCGGCGCTTGATGGTGGAGCTCGACGGTGGATGGAGCTCCAGGGGTGCTGCTGCTTGCGGCGGGCGCGCGGGTAGCTACGGGCGGCCATGGTGTTCCTTCTACTGCTGGACCAAGAGAGGGAAAGAGAGGTCAGGAAGGAGAGAGCACGGGGAAGGAAAAGAAAGAGGGCAGGGGCCGCGATGGTCCTACTGGTGCCGGTTGTTGCTCCGAAGTCCAATAAATAAAATGATGATATTTTGTAGATGTTTGGGGATGTTCCGGACCCAACGGTGACGACTCCCCGGGTCGGGTTCGGGACAACATCCGGGCGCGCGAGAGGGGTTCGATGAACTGCGCAGAGAGGGTTTTCGGACCGTGTGATCGCATCGGACGACTCCGGACGCGAAGAGGGGTAGGTGAATGGACTAGGTGGGCTGTGGCGAGGCTGAGAGGAGAGAAGAGAGAGGGCTCGGCAGCAGTTTTCGAAGACCGAAAACGTCCGACGTTAGACTGACAGCGGTCCCGCTATAGTTATTCATTGGGGCATCAAACGGACTCCGAACGCGATGAAATTTGACAGGCGGTCTACTGACAACAAAAAAACACCGCACGCCAACTTTCATCCCATTCCGAGAACATTTTCCGGCCACTTATAAAATAATATTTCGGACGTGCCACGGGCACGTGCAAGTGTGTCTGGGCTCAGAATGGACAACGGAAGGAAATGGGAGACCGGGACAGATGCAAGTTTTGAAAACATGATGATGCAATGCACATGATGACATGGCAATGACGGCGAATAACTGGAAGACACCTGGCGCAACGGTCTCGGGGCGTCACAACAATGGAGCAAGCAACTAACTTATTGGAAATAATACATACTTATGTATACGATCCGTTAAGTGTTGAGGCTCGCGGCGGGTATTGTTATTTTCTAACCTTCACAGATGATTTGAGCAGATATGGGTATATCTACTTAATGAAACATAAGTCTGAAACATTTGAAAAGTTCAAGAATTTCAGAGTGAAGTGGAAAATCATCGTAACAAGAAAAAAAAGTTTCTACAATCTGATCGCGGAGACGAATATTTGAGTTACCAGTTTGGTCTTCATTTCAAACAATGCGGAATAGTTTCACAACTCACGCCACTTGGAACACCACAGCGTAATGGTGTGTCCGAACATCGTAACCGTACTTTATTAGATATGGTGCAATCTATGATGTTTCTTACCGATTTACCACTATCGTTTTGGGGTTATGCATTAGAGACGGCTGCATTCACGTTAAATAGGGCACCATCTAAATCCGTTGAGATGACACCATATGAACTGTGGTTTGGCAAGAAACCAAAGTTGTCGTTTCTTAAAGTTTGGGGTTGCGATGCTTATGTGAAAAAGTTTCATCCTGATAAGCTCAGACCCAAATCGGAGAAATGTGTCTTCATAGGATACCCAAAGGAGACAGTTGGGTACACCTTCTATCACAGATCTGAAGGCAAGACATTCATTGCTAAGAGTGGATCCTTTCTAGAGAAGAAGTTTCTCTCGAAAGAAGTGAGTGGGAGGAATGTAGAACTTGATGAGGTAATTGTACCTTCTCCCGAATTGGAAAGTAGTTCATCATGGAAATCAGTTCTAGTGATTTCTATGCCAATCAGTGAGGAAGCTAATGATGATGATCATGAAACTTCAGATCAAGTTACTACCGAACCTCGTAGGACAACCAGAGTATAGTCCGCACCAGAGTGGTATGGTAATCCTTTCTGGAAGTCATGTTACTAGACCATGATGAACCTATGAACTATGAGGAAGCGATGATGAGCCCAGATTCCGCGAAATAGCTTAAGGCCATGAAATCTGAGATGGGATCCATGTATAAAGAACAAAGTATGGACTTTGATTGACTTGCCCAATGATTGGCAAGCCATAGAAAATAAATGGATCAAGAGGAAGACAGACACTGATAGTAGTGTTACTATCTGCAATGCTCGAATTGTCGCAAAAATGTTTTTGACAAGTTCAAGGTGTTGACTACGATGAGATTTTCTCACTCGTATCGATGCTTGAAAGTCTATCCGGATCATGTTAGCAGTTGCCGCATTTTATGAAATCTGGCAAATGGATGTCAAAATTGCATTCCTTAATGGGTTTCTTAAAGAAGAGTTGTATATGATGCAACCAGAAGATTTTTTCGATCCTAAAGGTGCTACCAAAGTGAGCAAGCTCCAGCGATCCATCTATGGACTGGTGCAAGCATCTCAAAGTTGGAATATATGCTTTGATAAAGTGATCAAATCATATGGTTTTATACAGACTTGCGGTGAAGCATGTATTTACAAGAAAGTGAGTGGGAGCACTACAACATTTCTAATAAGTATATGTGAATGACATATTGTTGATCGGGAATAATGCAGAATTTTTTGGAAAGCATAAAGGAGTATTTGAAAGGAGTTTTTCAAAGAAAGACCTAGATGAAGCTGCTTACACATTGAGCATCAAGATCTATAGAGATAGATCAAGACGCTTGATAAGTTTTTTCAATGAGTACATACCTTGACAAGATTTTGAAGTAGTTCAAAATGGAACAGTCAAAGAAGGAGTTATTGCCTGTGTTGCAAGGTGTGAAGTTGAGTAAAGACTCAAAACCCGACCACAGTAGAAAATAGAAAGAGAATGAAAAGTCATTCCCTATGCCTCAGTCATAGGTTCTATAAAGTATGCTATGTTGTTTACCAGTCCTATTGTATACCTTAGCATGATTGTGGCAAGGGAGTACAATAGTGATCTAGGAGTAGATCACTGGACAGCGGTCAAAATTATCCTTAGAGGACTAAGGAAATATTTCTCGGTTATGGAGGTGATAAAAGAGTTCGTCGTAAAGAGTTACGTCGATGCAAGCTTTTTACATCGATCTAGATGACTCTAAGTCTCAATCTGGATACATATTGAGAGTGGGAGCAATTATCTAGAGTAGCTCCATGCAGAGCATTGTAGACATAGAAATTTGCGAAATACATATGGATCTGAATGTTGCAGACCCGTAGACTAAACTTCTCTCACAATCAAAACATGATCACTCTTTGGGTGTTAATCACATAGAGATGTGAACTAGATTATTGACTCTAGTAAACCCTTTGGGTATTAGTCACATGGAGATGTGAGCTAATCACATAAGGATGTGAACTAGATTATTGAATCTAGTGCAAGTGGGAGACTGAAGGAAATATGCCCTAGAGGCAATAATAAAGTTATTATTTATTTCCTTATATCATGATAAATGTTTATTCTTTATGCTCGAATTGTATTAACCGAAAACTTAATACATGTGTGAATACATAGACAAACAGAGTGTCACTAGTATGCCTCTACTTGACTAGCGCATTGAATCAAAGATGGTTAAGTTTCCTAGCCATAGACATGAGTTGTCATTTGATTAACGGGATCACATCATTAGAGAATGATGTGATTGACTTGACCCATTCCGTTAGCTTAGCACGATGATCGTTTAGTTTGTTGCTACTGCTTTCTTCATGAGTTATACATGTTCCTTTGACTATGAGATTATGCAACTCCCGAATACCGGAGGAACACTTTGTGTGCTACCAAACGTCACAATGTAACTGGGTGATTATAAAGGTGCTCTACAGGTGTCTCCGATGGTACTTGTTGTGTTGGCATAGATCGAGATTAGGATTTGATACTCCGATTGTCGAAGAGGTATCTCTGGGCCCTCTCGGTAATGCACATCACTATAAGCCTTGCAAGCAATGTTACTAATGAGTTAGTTGTGGGATGATGCATTACGGAACGAGTAAAGAGACTTGCCGGTAACAAGATTGAACTAGGTATTGAGATACCGACGATCGAATCTCGGGCAAGTAACATACCGATGACAAAGGGAACAACATATGTTGTTATGCGGTTTGACCGATAAAGATCTTTGTAGAATATGTAGGAACCAATATGAGCATCCAGATTCCGCTATTGGTTATTGACCGGAGACATGTCTCGGTCATGTCTAGATATTTCTCGAACCCGTAGGGTCCGCACGCTTAACATTCGGTGACGATTGGTATTATGAGTTTATGTGATTTGATGTACCGAAGGTTGTTCAAAATCCCGAATGAGATCACAGACATGACGAGGAGTCTCGAAATGATCGAGCCATAAAGATCGATATATTGGATGGCTATATTCGGACATCGGAAAGGTTCCGAGTGATCCGGGTATTTTTCGTAGTACCGGGGGAGTTATGGGAATACGGGAGTACATATGGGCCTTAGTGGGCTTTAAGGGGAAAAGAGGAGAAGCCATGAGGGCTGGCCGTGCGCCCCCCATGGGCCTAGTCCGAATTGGACTAGGGGAGGGGCTGCGCCCCCTCTTTCCTTCTCCTCCCCTTCTCCTTCCTTCCCACTCCTAGTAGGACTAGGAAAGGAGGAATCCTACTCCTACTAGGAGGAGGATTCCTTCCCCCCCCTTGGTGCGCCTAGAGAGGCCGGTCGGCCTCCCCGCCCTCCTTTATATACGTGGGGAGGGGGCACCCCATGGACACACAAGTTGATCAGTTGATCTTCTAGCCGTGTGCGGTGCCCCCCCTCCACCATAATCCACCTCGATCATATCGTAGCGATGCTTAGGCGAAGCCCTGCGTCAGTAGCATCATCATCACTGTCATCACGCCGTCGTGCTGACGGAACTCTCCCTCGAAGCTCTGCTGGATCGGAGTTTGTAGGACGTCACCGAGCTGAACGTGTGCTGAACTCGGAGGTGTCGTTCGTTCGGTACTTGGATCAGTCGGATCGTGAAGACGTACGACTACATCAACCGCGTTCTCATAACGCTTCCGCTTACCGTCTACAAGGGTACGTGGACGACACTCTCCCCTCCCGTTGCTATGCATCACCATGATCTTGCGTGTGTGTGTAGGAAATTTTTGAAATTACTGCATTCCCCAACATGATGAAGAAGTCTAACAAGTTCGAGTGGACTCCTGAAGCTGAAGCAGGGTTTCTAGAGCTCAAAACCCTGCTTTCCACCCAACCGGTGCTTACTGCCCCAGCCAGCAAAGAGCCTCTACTATTGTATATAGCAGCCACTGGACAGGTTGTCAGCACAGTACTCACGGTTGAGCGGGAAGAAGAAGGCAAAGCCTACAAAGTTCAACGCCTAGTGTATTATATTTATGAAGTCTCGACTCCGTCCAAGCAGAGATATCCGCATTATCAGAAGCTTGTCTATGGAATTTACTTGACTGCGAAGAAAGTTGCACACTACTTTTCAGATCACTCTGTTTCAGTCATCAGTGACGCTCCATTGTCAGAAATTCTGAACAACAAAGATGCAACCGGTCGAGTGGCAAAGTGGGCAATTGAACTCCTTCTGTTGGATATCAAGTTTGAGGCAAAGAAAGCAATCAAGTCCCAAGCAATAGCAGATTTCCTGGCCGAGTGGATTGAGCAGCAACAACCGACTCAGACTCACTCGGAACATTGGACTATGTTCTTTGATGGGTCCAAGATGCTTAATGGTTCTGGTGCTGGGGTAGTCTTGGTATCCCCATGAGGCGATAAACTCAGTTATGTTCTCCAGATTCACTTTGATTCCTCCAACAACGAAGCTGAATATGAGGCACTTCTGTATGGGTTGATTATGGCCATTTCACTCGGCGTCCATCGCCTGATGGTTTACGGCGACTCAGACTTAGTGGTCAATCAAGTGATGAAGGAGTGGGACATCAGAGGCCTGACCATGACTGGTTATTACAATGCAGTAAGAAAGTTGGAAAAGAAGTTTGAGGGGTTAGAGCTCCACCACATACCCCGAATCAAAAATCAAGCAGCAGATGACTTGGCAAAGTTAGGTTCCACTCAGAAGCCTATCCCCAGCAATGTGTTCTTGGAGCATCTCCATTCCCCGACAGTTCAAGAGGATCCTTTCACAGAAGAGCCCCCGCAACCAAAAAGTTCTACCGATATGACTGTGATCGAAGTCCCGGCCATGGTCAACCTGATCATGGAGGTTTTGGTCGTCACCCCCGATTGGATGGTGCCTTATATTGCATACCTGATCGGGAAGGAGCTTCCGAAGGATGAAGATGAAGCTCGTCAGATTGTCCGTCGATCCAAAGCCTTTACCATGATAGATGAACAACTCTACAGAGAGAGTATCACTGGAGTTGCTCAGCGATGCATCATGCCAGAAGAAGGTTGAATGATTCTCAATGATATCCACTCGGGGACCTGTGGTCACCATGCGTCCTCTCGGACCATCGTAGCCAAAGCATACCGAACAGGATTCTACTGGCCGCGAGCAAATGAAATGTCAAAAGATATAGTCGACAAGTGCAAAGGCTGTTAGTTCTACTCAAACATGTCCCACAAGCCTACATTAGCCTTGAAAACTATTCCACTCGTCTGGTCGTTTGTTGTTTGGGGGTTGGATATGGTTGGACCCTTCAAGACCGGCAGAAGTGGTTTCACTCATTTGCTTGTAGCAGTCGACAAGTTCACTAAATGGATCGAAGCCAAGCCTATCAAGAATCTTGATTCAAGCACTTCCATCAGTTTCATCAGAGAACTGATTTTCCGATATGGAGTACCTCACAGTATTATCACAGATAATGGCTTCAACTTTGATTCTGATGAGTTCAGAGCATTCTGCGCTTCCCAAGGCACTCGGGTGGACTACGCATCTGTTGCGCATCCGCAGTCGAATGGGCGGGCAGAAAGGGCGAATGGTTTGATACTTCAAGGGCTGAAACTCCGACTGATGCGCGATCTCAAGCATGTTGCTGGAGCTTGGGTGACTGAATTGTCGTCTGTCTCATGGGGACTGAGAACAACTCCAAACCGGTCGACTGACCGAACCCCTTTCTTCATGGTGTATGGCGCTGAAGTTGTGCTTCCGAGCGACTTATTGCACAACGCTCCCCAAGTGGAACTTTTTTCAGAAGCTGAAGCTGAACAAGCACGCCAAGACGCAGTTGATCTCTTGGAGGAAGAACGTGAGATGGCTTTGATCAGCTCGACCATCTATCAGCAAGACTTGCGTCGATTCCATGCCCGTAATGTCAGAGGTCAAGCATTCCAAGAAGGAGATCTTGTGCTCCGAGTGCATCAGAAACATCCTCACAAGCTTGCTCCAGCCTGGGAAGGCCCCTTAATCATCGCCAAGGTGCTCCACAACGGGGCGTATCACCTCTACAACGTAGCCATGAAGAAAGATGAGCCACGCTCGTGGAATGCGGATCTACTCCGCCACTTTTATACCTAAACACTCGAGTCAACGAGTTGTAATAAGAACGATTCGGTTTGCTGAGTTTTGCAGTATCTTAACGATTGTTCCAAACACATGTGTTCAAATCCCCCAGTGGGTGGCTTAGCCGCGAACCCGATTCACCTAAGTTAAAAACTACTCCGAGTGGAGAGCAATACTCCCATTCGGGGGCTTAGCCACGAACCCGAATTGCCTAAGTTAAAAAATCCTTCGAGTGGAGAGCAACCCTGTCACTCAGGGGCTTAGCTGCGACCCCGTAATCGCCTAAGTTAAAAACTACTCCGAGTGAAGAGCAACCCTCTCACTCGGGGGCTTAGCCGCGACCCCGTAATCGCCTAAGTTAAAAAATCCTCCGAGTGAAGAGCAACCTTCTCACTCGGGGGCTTTGCCGCGACCCCGTAATCGCCTAAGTTAAAAAAATCCTCCGGGTGGAGAGCAACCCTCTCACTCGAGGGCTTAGCTGCGACCCCGTAATCGCCTAAGTTAAAAACTACACCGAGTGAAGAGCAACCCTCTCACTCAGGGGCTTAGTCGCGACCCGTAATCGCCTAAGTTAAAAAATCCGTCGAGTGGAGAGCAACCCTCTCATTCGGGGGCTTAGCTGCGACCCCGTACTCGCCTAAGTTAAAAAATCCTCCGAGTGGAGAGCAACCCTCTCACTCGGGGGCTTAGCTGCGACCCCGTAATCGCTTAAGTTAAAAACTACTCCGAGTGAAGAGCAACCCTCTCACTCGGGGGCTTAGCTGCGACCCCGTACTCGCCTAAGTAAAAAATCCTCTGAGTGAAGAGAAACCCTCTCACTCGGGGGCTTAGCTGCGACCCCGTACTCGCCTAAGTTAAAAAAATCCTCCGAGTGAATAGCAACCCTCTCGCTCGGGGGCTTAGCTGCGACCCCGTACTCGCCTAAGTTAAAAAAACACTCTGAGTGGCCGAGTCACAAAGTACAATGTATGCTCCGTCCCGATCTGCAAGGACGACGAGGTGCAGGTCATGTGCAGCACCTAGTGCTCTCGCCCATAGTCCTCTCGATAGAGCTGTGTCACAAGTACAATGTACACTCCATCCCGATCCGCAAGGACGACAAGATGCAGGTCGTGTGTAGCACCTAGTGCTCTCGCCCATGGTTCTCTCGATGGAGTTGCGTCACAAGTACAATGTACGCTCCATCCTGATCCGCAGGGACGACGAGGTGCATGTCGAGTGCAGCACCTAGTGCTCTTGCTCATGACCCTCTCGATGGAGCTGCATCACAAGTACAATGAACGCTCCATCCTGATCCTCAAGGATGACAAAGTGAAGGTCATGTGCAGCACCTAGTGCTCATGCCCACAACCCTCTCGTTAGAGCTTTGTCACAAATACAGCATCTATTCCGAGTGAAGAATCAAGATTCAATCGGAATTAAAAGATTTGATAGCGGTAAAAGCAAAGAAACCATGTTGAACGAAAAAATCAAGTTCAGATAAATCCAGCAAGGTCCAGAACCACGAACAGAAGTACTCGGGCGTCAGGCCCGAAGGAGTTTAACGGTTACAAAATCACTCGGCATTCCGAGGCAAATAATAGTGAGGTTTCAAGTTTGTTCACTCGGCAGGAGGAGGACTAGTTGGCTTGACGAACTCGTCTAGGTTGATTCCATCAGCAATATGAGTGGCAGCGTCGATGAAGGTCTCCATGAAGGACTGGAAGTTATGTCTCTTGGTATTGGCAACCTTGAGGGCCATGAGCTTTTCTTATTTGACTTCCTTGCAATGGACGCGGACCAGAGACAGAGCCACGTCAGCACCGCACCAAGCAGATGACTCTTCCACGCCTGCACTTGACCGGGGATCTCGTTGAGTCGAGTCATCAGAGACTTGAGGTCATTCTGGAATGTCTCCCTCGGCCAGAGCTTCGCGTCAATCCATGATACCACCACCTTTAGTCGAGCCAGATAATTGGTGACACTGGCGAGGCGAGATTCCAGTCGCAACACGTTCATTGCAGCTTCATCCTTGATGGGGGAGTTTATAGGGTCCAGCTCGGTCTCAATCCGCCCGGTCTCTTCCTCAAAGTTTTGACAAAATTCTGCACACACACAGAAAATTGATGAGTCGACAGCTATATGAAGAGTCGACAGGGGCAAATCAGTCGGACAAGGGAAAGTACCTTCAAGCATAAGGAACAGCTTCTTGGCGAGTACTCCCAAATAAACCTCTAGCTCCTCTCTCTTTCGAGCGAGATCTCCAACTTTGTCAGTCAGAGCCACCTTGTCCTTCTTCAGCTGCACGACTTCTTTGTTGGCTTCAGTGATGGCAGTCTTTAATTTGGCGTTTTCTTCTTCTAACTTGCCGACTGAAGCCAGCTTCTTGTCGGCAAGTTCAGTTTTCTCCCGTGTCGTCTTCTAAGCTGCGGCATGGTCAAGGTCCTTCTGCTCCAGCGCCTGCTTCATTTTGTCTAAAGAAATAACATTCTTCAGACGAGCTTGGAGTTGTCTGTTTTCACTATGCACATCTGTTTGCATGGAGTCACTTGGTTCAAAAGGCGAAAAATAAAGCTGGCAAAGCAAACAGTCGACAAGTGGTTACTTCCCATAGCAGCTGCTTCATCCTTGGCCTTCTGCAGATTTTGCTTAGCTAGTTCCAGATCAAGGCTGAGATGAATTTGTTTCTTCTCCAGTTCAGTGAACTGAGCCTCGAATGCACAAGATTTCTGCAATCGATAGATAAGACACGTCAGTCGACAGTGGATGAACAAAGATTGATCGCTTATGAGCGATAAGATACAAGTTCACATCATTACGGCAAAAAGAGTTCTAAGACTACTGCCGAATCAAACATTCAACAGTAGTCTTGGGGACTACACCCAGTGGGTGCACTTAGCGTGCCACCACTGGTTCGACTTTTCAATCGGCATGGTCCGTCCAGTAAAAAAAGAAAAAAGAGAAGAAAATACTTATTCTCAGACCACCGCCGACTGCC
The DNA here is from genome assembly GCF_018294505.1 of Triticum aestivum. Lineage (NCBI taxonomy): Eukaryota > Viridiplantae > Streptophyta > Magnoliopsida > Poales > Poaceae > Triticum > Triticum aestivum. The sequence continues at coordinate 247,991,690 of NC_057806.1, read as the reverse complement.
CGCAGTCGATCGCGGTCTCGGGGACTACACCCAGTGGGTGCACTCAGTGTGCCCCCAGTGGTCCGGATTCCACTCAACATGACCTATCTAGACCGAGTGGAATAATAGTAAAGAGACATTTTGACAAAGACCCCCACCGAACCAACCATTCGACGATGGCCTCGGGGACTACACCCAGTGGGTGCACTCTGCATGCCCCCACTGATTCAGTAATTCACTCGACGCAACCTTGTCGACTCAAGTGGAAAAACAACTTAGCAAAAGATGAAGCACCCAGTGGGCGTACAGTTGCAAGATGTAGACTCATGACAGATGCACATTAAAGGTTCCAAAGCACAACAATTTTCGGGTATCATATACTAACAGAACAAGCGTCAAGATAAAGATCAGTCGGAAGTCAACTAACCAGGGGATCGGAGGTATGAAGTTACACGGAAGGAGCAAGGTCTTGGGCATTTGACGCCGAAGGGCAATTAGTCGACAATGGATCGACAAAAGAAACAGAAGCTCGAGCTGGGTCTCCTGATTGCTGAATCACTGGTTCTGGCACTAGTGTCGACTGAGACACCTTGCTAGCAGGCGCCCTCCTGCTCAAGGTCTTGCTCTTTCTTCTCGTGATCTGCTGAGGCATGTCTTCATCATCGTCTAGAAGATCAATGACATTTGGTGGTGCTGCAAAGGACTCGACAGTCAGAGCTCAGTCGATTGGCAGTACAAGTTGACAAAATGAGAGAAAAGTGATGGATTTGTACTTGCTTTGGAAGTGGTCGCATCCTCAGTCCCCTCATCGTCTTGGTCCTTTTCGATGTCCATGGAGGTCACGGAAGTAGCAGCGCTGAAAGCGTTAGAACTCACTCGGTTAAGCATCAGAATGAGTCGACAAACATGCAACAGTTCCCAAACAACGCGAGAGAGGGAAAAAGAAGGTAAAATACTTACGCAGAGGTGACGTGAACATCCACTTTGATCTTGGGCAAAGCCTTCCGAGGTTTCGAAGGAGCAGCCTTAAGCTGCTTGGCGGCCTTTTCAGTTGGCACCAGGGATGAAGTCCGAGTGCGTTTGTGCTCTTGGGCCCCCCAGAGGCACTGCCTTGCCACGCTCGCCCACAGGGTCTTGAGATTGCTTGGATCGACACTCCGAAAGAGGTGGTGATTCGACCTCCTTGCTGCCGCCCGAGTCATCACTGTCGTCTTCATGGTCATCAGGGGACTGCCACTCGCCACTCTCATCTGTGCTTTCCGTTCCCTCCCGGGTTTGCTCCCTGTTCGGCATCGAGTACAACTTAGTATAAATCTGCAAGGCAAAGAGTCAAACAGGCATCCATCAGTCTCAAAGACTGCCACAAATCAGAATAAGAATACATTCGGAAACAAAGGTCAGACCTTTTCCGGCTCGTTTTCGGCGCTGAAGGGGACGACTCTCCTGGACCCCCTAGGTTGTCTTTGTTGCCAGTGATACTCCGCAATCACTGCTCCATCGTCTCCTCGGAGACTTCCTCTGGTTCGACCCGAGCGATGTCATTAGGGCCCGAGTACATCCACATCGGATGATCGCGGGCTTGAAGGGGCTGGATGTGTCTGCTGAGAAACACTTCCAACAAATCCATGCTAGTCACGTCGTCACGCACCAGTTGGGCTACTCGGTCGACTAGCATTGACACCTCTTCCTTCTCTGCCAGAGTCATTATAAGCGAAGAGGGTTGGCTGACTCGGTCCATGGTGAAGGGGGGAAGGCCGGTCGACTGACCGGGAGTCGGAACGTCTCGGCAGTAGAACCAGGTCGACTGCCACCCTCTAACCGAGTCGGGAAGAGTCATGGCTGGGAAAGTACTTCTACCCCTAGTCTAAATCCCTAAACCCCGCACATTTGGATCACGTGCGTCCTCTCGTCACTCGGATTTGCCTTCTTCACAGTCTGGGAGCGGCAAGTAAAGATGTGCTTGAACAAACCCCAATGCGGTCGACAGCCCAAGAAGTTTTCGCACAGAGAGATGTAGGCGGCGAGGTATGTGATTGTGTTGGGGGAGAAATGATGAAGTTGGGCACCAAAAAAGTTCAAGAACCCTCGGAAAAAAGGATGTGAAGGCAGACTGAAACCACGATCGACGTGAGTAGCAAGGAGAACGCACTCACCCTCCTGCGGTTGAGGCTCGGTCTCGGTCCCTGGCAGCCTCCAAGATCTGTGAGCGATCAGACCCCTGCTGGCCATGTCCTCCAAATCCTCCTTCCGGATTACAGAGCGGATCCAGTCCCCTGGATCCAACCAGGCAGCAGACCGGACCTCGATGACGATCCCCGACTCGTCTTCTTGCCCTTCACCGCCGTTGTCGCCTTCTTCGCACGCTCCAGTGCCCCCGTCTTGTCCTTCCCATCACGGCAAACTGCGCACGGGCAGGGCAGCGACGTCGAGAGTGGAGGAGGACGTGGTGGAGAGGCAGAGGAGGAAGAAGGAGAATGGGGCGCACTATGAAACACATCGTCTTCGACACCTTTTATGAGGATGTTTCCGAGTGGCTGACTCATGGGCCCAAGAGATCCTGTCAAATCCTACAATAGTCGTGCGCCGGATACGTGGCGAAAAAGGTGGCACGAGAATCGAGGCACCTCTGTCTATCCACTCCATTTACTGCGGCACATCACGTCCTGCGCGCTTCCCCAAAATTTCGAATCCCGTGAGATCCGGGAACTGCAGAGCAATCAATCGCCGGTTAAGTTCACCCGACGGTGTCTGAATCGATCAAGGCGACTGAAACAAGACCGAAGCTTCAGCATGACTCACGAATCCAGATGTAATACCTCCAAAGTATGGAATAGGGTCGAAGTCAGCTTCAGCTCCTTCTTCACTCGGACCTTAATCCATTCGGGGGCTAATGACGATGACATGTACCTAGGGTAGGGTCATAGGCTTGACCTAGACACCCTACCCAAGGACACTGCCCTAGAGTTAAAGGCATTCAAAGCACAAGAAGAGAAATCAACTGAGTTATCGAGGAGTGCAATCCACTCGACCTTCAACCTCACTCGGATACCCCAATTCCATTCGACCAAGAGAATGAGTCACTCGACGATACTAGAAATCACTCGAAGTAGAGAAGGCCTAACGTCACTCAGGATGGCAACGATCAGGCAATCACTCTGTAGACTTAAAGATCATTTATACTCCTTTATTACTGGCGTTATTAGTAACACTCTGTCTTAATGAACATTGAACCCTTTGTAACGTGGGCTGGCTGGGGTCCTGGCGCACTCTATATAAGCCACCCCCTCCACTGGCACAAGGGTTCGCACCCCCTGTAACTCTCATGCATAAACCAGTCGACCAAGCCTCCGGGCACCGAGACGTAGGGCTGTTACTTCCTCCGAGAAGGGCCTGAACACATAAATCTTGCGTGCACAGCTGTAGCTAGGATCTTGCCTCCTCCTACGTACCCCCTATTCTACTGTCAGACTTATTCCCATGACAGACCCCCCTATCGCAGTCACTCACTTGACGACGGTTCCAAATGTCGTCACGGAAAGGAGTTAAAAACTGTTTGTATAGCACCTCGTTGTACCAGTGCGAGGCCGGGGCATTCCCGCCATGAGAGGGCGAAGGCGTGACCCGCCGCAGAGGCCGAGTCACACTGCGCCGTGTCAGACAAGCCTGTAGAGGACATGGGAAAGGAGGTCGTCTATGCTTGCGTCATGATGAAGCGGCAAGCCCAAATAGTGCAGGCCCCTCGCACTGGAGCAAACCTAGGTAGTCCGTACCCTCGCCGGCCTGCCCCCCAAAGAGGAGGCTAGGATGCTGGTGCATACAACTCAGGCATCGAGCATATCCTCCTCGACCCGTATTACATCTTCGATCGCTACATTGACAAAAATGACAAGGAAAGGGAAAGGGCAAGAGCAAAAGCGGCTGCAGGTAAACTTCCTCCATGGCCATAGATAGTAGAACATGCCAAAATTTGGTCGTCCGATGGCATGTATGATTCTCCTATGCTATGTCCTTTGATCTACGTGTGTTGAGCTATATGAAGTATGTGTGTTGTTTTACGTTGCATGTGATTGTATGGATTTTATGATTTGCATATGAGAGAGACGGCTATGGAAGCAGACATATGAGGAGCGAGTGGACGTTGTCCATGGACATTATCTTAATGATAGTACAAACACAGATGATTGTACATACCCTATATAACATGCACAAACACAGATGCTTATACATACCATATATAAACACACGCATTGAAGACATTACACCTATGAGTATTTTTGAGATACTGAGCTGGGACAACATAATACAACATATCGAGATTATATGTCTTGTAGTTGACGAAAAAACCTCCTCCTACTGAATGAACATCGACGAAAAATCTGAAATAAATACAGAAATCCAAAACGTCCTGAGAAGCTAGTGTCATCACAGCGAACCTAATCATTTAAACTACACTCAATTTTGTACAGACATTCAGAGGTTCAAATTGAACATATAACTCTAGCTACGCAACCCGCCTAACGAGAGCCATCGCGGTTTGGAATCAAGCTCGCCCGCATGATTTGCCTCGCTATCCAACACGAGCGTCCTTTCTATCGTGCTGGTAAAAATCGGCCCGTCCATTTTCCTGTACGCTTCGTTCTGCCGCTAGGGTGGATGAAGGCTGGGCCAAGGTTGCATGTGGGTCCATCTCGTAGTGCCACCATGTGTGCGTGTGTGTGTCCAAGAGTCTGGTCGGTGAAAACAGACGTCGGTCGTGGGTTCGCAGTGGTGTCAGCCCCGTCGATCGTGGGTTGGTTCGTTCTTTTTTACCTTTCGCGCGTGTGCCCAGCTGCGTCCGTTCTGCTTCAGCTGCGTTGGGCCCATCTGTCGGTCTCTTAGGTGCGTGGGGTTTCTGTTCTTGCTTGCTCGCATGCCTGGCCCGCTTTGGTCTGCTGGGTAAAGAGGCCTTTCGCCTGTTTTGTGTTGGTACGCGGGGTCTCTTCTCTCCGTGCCGCTGCAGGTGGCCCATTCACACGTTTGGTCCCGTTCGTCGGTAAGGTTGTGTTCCTCTGTCGGTTCATCTAGGAGTTACAGCGCCTGCTCGGGGGCGTGCTCTCCTCATCTACTCTTGTGCCTCGGCTCCCGGTTCACTCCCCCCGCCTGTTCCTGCTCGTTCTTCCTTCGCCTGCACCTCCTCGTTCTCATCTGGTCGCCATCACCGCTCGCCATCGATAGGAATTGATCCCCGCCGGCTTGTTCGTCAGTCGCTTGCACCGTCGTCGCCTTGTTTCGTCATGTCTCCTCGTGCTGCTGTTGTGGCCTTTGGTTAGGAAGGGTGAGCTCCTTGCTTCTTTCGGTTGGTTGGTGCTCGATTCTTGCCTGCTCCTGCCTGACTTGTTCTTCCTTCTTCCTTCTGCTTCTTTAACCCTTGTAGGCCTGCTTCGACTGCTTTGTTGTGTTGTGGTTGTGTGTTGGTTGTTCCTTTTGTGCAAGGTGAGGTTCTGCCTGCTCCCTTGCTTGCTATGTGCTTGATGAAATGCAGGATTGGATTTCTGTCAGCCTAAGAATCTCATATGTTGTGCGAGACACAAATGGGTGTGTGCCATGTTTAGATCTGTTGTGTGGTGCTTCTAGGGGTTGATTTAGTTTAACTTAGCCTCTTCTTGACACTGCTCTTCTACTCGGTCCTCTTTTTGACAGGCCCTCTTCTTGACACTGCACTTCTACCCGGTCCTCTTTCTGATAGGCCCCATCGATTTTTAGATGTTTACCCGCTTTGGTTGCTGCGGCTTCTACCCAGTGTGTTCATTCCAGGGATTATCTTGGTTGGTTTAGGGTTTAGGACCGCATTGTTTGCGTTCTTACGTTGGTCTAGAGTGATGGTTGCTATATGTACGGTTGCATGCCGATGGAGCTTGTCGCACCTACATTCTCTTCAGGATTTTTTTCTGGCCTATTTGTTATTTAATGCTCCTCTGCATCTGCTTTAGTGCTCCTGCTTGTTTGACTTGATTTTGTTCTTGCTCACTTAATTTCTGTCTGCCATGTGTGTGTTCTGCATCTCAGCTTTCGATGTCTTCCTTCTTCCTGTTTGCTTGATCTGGGCTTTCCCGTGCTTTAGTTCATTTACTTATTACTTGTTCATTTTTATATTTGTTTCTGTAGAACAAAGATGTTTAAATATCTTATTTGATTTTATTATACATGTGTAGGTCTCCTTTGCTGACATTGGACTGCCCCTTCAGTTGATCTCCTTGCTCATGTTTGACAAAGGTTCTGCCATGCTCCGGTTCACCTCACAGCTCACGTGTTGTCTTTCATATAGCCAAGGTTCAATGCTTTCCTTCCCTGCTATTTCTATTCTTGTACTCCTTTAAAATCTAGTCTCTAACTTGGTTCTAATCATGTGTCTTATGTGCGTTGTGTTCTTTCGCGTCTTTGTGTACTGTTATTGCTGTTGATTATTTCTTCCGTCTGCTTTTCTTGATTGCTCTTGCACGCTCTTTCCTGCTTACGGTTTTATTATTCACCTGCTCAGGATGCGTCATGTGGTGCCATTTGTTGTGCCAATCCTGGAAACTGTGGCAACACACTAAGAGCTTCCTCCTCCTGTCTATCTGTGTGAGGTTGATGGGGATGGGCATGTCCTTGCTGGGGTAGAGGTTGAGATCCCTAGGGATGGTCTTGTGGTGATGCCACGGAGAAAAAACATTGGAGCCCTGCGTGCCTCGGTTCTGCATATGTGTACGAACAGGCTACCCTTCAGGCAATCAAGTTTTTGCAGGGGCTGTATGGCTTTGTAGTTAGAGATTACAATTATGAGTGTGTTGTTGTCTATAGGAATTGCGGGAATGCTGCGGTTGCTGTTGCTGCATCAGTTGTTTGCTATGCAGCTTATTTAGAAAGAATTCTTGCCTGCCCGCACTCGTTAGGCACGGACTCCTCTGTTAGTGTCTCTCGTGCCTAGCCGCATCCCCCTCCTAACTTAGTGTTGTTGTACTCGAGGCTTCTAGCATCTATGTGTTCCATTTAATCATCATGGGGTGTTGTTGTTGTATTATTGTATTCATTTAGTAATAATAATAAATAATAATTTTATCAGATACTTGTAGATCCAGTGTAAACAATTAGTTTCCGCTGTAAAGTCTTACTACTTTCCATAATACGTGCGCCCATGGTGTTGTCTTTTATGCTCATAGGTTGTGCTCCTCTTATTTATCTTCCATCAGAGCAATTTCAAAGTTCTGTTGGTCTTTGTTTCCTCTCTGTTTGCAACACTATGGTGTATGCTTTTTCCTACTTTTAATTCCTCTGCTCGCGGTATGCCTCCACGTCGTCCTGTTCCAACACGGCCAGCTGTCCCTTCGGGGCATGCTTCTGCTTCGAGGCGTGTGGTCCCTGCCCGTCGTCCACGCCGAGCAGCCCGTGCTACACCTGCTTTGCATGTTATTCTGGTCGTGCATGCCACTCCCCTTGTTCGAAAGAGGAAGCATATGTTCTGTTCCTCTTGTCATAATTTGGATTCTATTGGATGCTTACTCTTAGTCAGGTCATGTTGCTTCAGCGTGTTTTTCTTTTTCTATCTCCTCAGGAGATGGCTACTTTCCATTCCTTAGTTCTGTTGAGACTGCACGCAATCGTAAAAGGTGCAAGTTCTTGTTGCAAAGGCTGCACGCTCACAACAAGGGTGGTTAGTTCATGTTTCCCTTCGTTGTACATGGGTTTCTTCCTTTCCTTGATGTGTCCTATTAGTATCTTTTCCTTATGGCTCTCGCAGAGCATGTCCTTGCGTCACCTCTGCATCCTGATTGGGTTGGTTTTCCTCCCGATGAGGTGGACATACTTAAAGGTATGCCTGTGTGCTCTCGTCCACCTGCTTCTTTCTACCATCACAATGTCATGTCCCTTACACGCAAGATTGTTCTGCAGCTTTTTATCCAAAAAGATCATACTACGGAGGCCCAGACTACCAATGCAACCGCTGCCAGGCTAGCTTTTGCTGGCGCGAGAGGGTGAAGTCAAAGTCTGCTTTTATAAAAAGACGAGTGGTTTACAACAACTATTGTAAATCTGGGAAGGTCTTGATTAGACCCTTTGACCCCCCCCCCCCGCCCCATTCTTAGCAACCCTGCTTGATTATAAAGGATCTCCCCGCAGCCTAAGATTTATTAAGCAAATACGCCAATACAATTGCATGTTTGCATTTACATCCATGGGGGCAAAAATTGACCAGTCTGTTAATGATGGCGGAGGTCCAATTTTTTTTAAAAAAATGGTCAGGTTTGTCATCATATAGGCTCGTTGCTTCCAAATGAAGGTGATACACCCAAGTATGTAGAGTTATATATACATGACAGAGAAAATGAGGTTAAGAACAGAATTCAAGCTCTAAATCACCATGATGAAACATGCGCCGGGTTAGATAAGGACATTGTGAGGGGTCTTATGCAAATGCTTGATACAGATAATTCTTTAGTCAAAAAGTTTCATATGGCTGCGGAGATATTGGAACAAAATAAACATGAGGTGATTTCAATAAGGCTTATAGCTCCTGGCGAGAATGATAGCCCTCAGTTTAGTTTACCAGCGACAGATGAGCTGGTGGCTTTGGTTTATGGTGAGTTCACGTTAGAGGCACCATGTCGAGATCTGATCATACAGACTAAAGGCGATAGGTTGCACCATATTTCTTCTTTAGATACTACCTACATGTCCTTGCAATACCCTTTGTTGTTTCCATATAGTGAGTGTGGTTTCCAGCTCGGTGTGCACTACATCGGTGCTGATGTTGATGACCTGAACAAGAGGGTGAAAATGACCATGCAAGATTACTATTGCTTTTGTTCACATTTAAACCTAACCTGCACAATCCATATCTTTGTTGTGGCCTATTGTCATCACAGGCTATTGTTGACTTCCGTGCTTGCATTGATGAGTGCCGCCTCAATTTTATTCTTAAGTGTAATGATGAAATGCGGGCTGAAAATCTTCAGGGGGTTGTTGACATAGTAGACCAGGGTATGATTGATGGATCAGAGGTTGGGAAGAAAAATATTCTTCCATCAACCTACACTGGCGGTCGTCGGTATATGTATGGAAATTTCCAAGATTCTGTTGTTGTCTCCCGGGTTCATGGGTCACCGGACGTTTTTACAACTTTCACATGTAACCCAAAGTGGGAGGAAATCCTTGATTCTATTGAACCTGGGCAAACAATGATAGATAGGGCTGACATTGCTATTAGGGTGTACCACAGGAAACTTATGCAGTACCTTCATCGAATCAAAAAAGGGAATGCCTTTGGTCTTATTGTTGCTGGTACTGCCCCTTGCAAGCCTCTTTCATTTTGCTCTTTCTCTTTCTACGTTGTTCTTACGTCTTTTATGTCGCCTTTCTCTCCTATTTTCAGTCTTGCACACTATTGAATTTCAGAAGAGGGGATTGCCACACACACACATCCTTGTTTGGCAAAAGAAGGATGATGATAGAGTTGTCACACCGGCTCTGATAGATTCTTATATTTTGGCTGAGATCCCTGATCCTGTACAGGATCCTTTAGGATATGCGCTTGTCGCTGAGTTCATGATGCATGGGCCCTGTGGCATTGATGGCCCAGAGTGTCCTTGCATGAAAAAGGGTGTTTGCTCAAAAAGATTTCGAAAATCGTTTCAAAATGAAACTTCTATTGATGAGAGTGGGTTTCCCTTATATAAGCGCCCTGACAATGGTCGTTTTGTGATGAAGAATAATGTCAGGCTTGATAATAGACATGTGGTTCCATATAACATGCTCATATTGAAAAAGTGGCAAGTGCATATTAATGTTGAATGGTGTAACAAAACTTATGTTATCAAATACCTATACAAGTACGTCACCAAAGGACCAGACAAGTCTAAAACCCTATTTGAGAATGTTAGGCATGGTAGCAGCCAGGATGTTGATGAGATCAAAGAGTATAGGGAGTGCCGTTATATTGTTGACTATGATTCTTTTTGGAGGGTCTATGTGTTTGACATACATAGTAAAACACCCTTTGTTGAGAGAATGTCTGTTCATCTCCTAAACATGCATGTTGTGCGGTTTCACACTAAAGCCACACTGAACTCAATTATTAATAATTCCTAGATGCAGGAAACAATGTTGACAGAATGGTTTGTAGAGAACAGGCTATACCTTGCTGCTAGAACCTTGACTTATTGTGATTTCCCTACTAGATGGTCGTGGATAGCTGAGGACAAAAAGTGGAAACATAGGACATGAAGTGATAGAATTGGTAGAATATACTCTGTCCATCCGGCAAGTGGAGAACTTTTTTATTTTAGAATGTTATGATTGTCAAAGGTGCACAATGCTATGAGGATGTTAGGACCTACAATGTCATTGTATACTCAACCTTTAGAGAGGAATGTGGGGCAAGGGGTTTTCTTGGTGATGATATAGAATGGTACAATGCTTTTGATGAAGCTGTCAAATGGGGTATGGGGAATCACTTGCGCCAGCTGTTTGTTACTATGATACTTCACTGTGATGTTAATGATGAAGGTGATTTCTTTGAGAAGTATGAAGCTTACCTAGGCGATGATATTGAACATAGGATTCAGCAGTCTAGAAATGATTTTACGTATGGCGTACCTCCTGTAGCATTAAGGGACATGCTACTTGATGAATTAGCTACTGTATTTTCTAAGAACAATCCATGCATCCTAGATCATCTATTGCCTTTGAAATCTGCATTCCATGATGTTGTAGTGCAAACTGATATGCTTTCGGATGCACTAGATGCTGATGTTGCTAGTCTTCTTAAAAAGGCGAGGTTGTTGTATGACAAGTTAAACAAAGACCAGCTCTATGCTTACTCTGCTATAGCTGACACTACAAAAAAATACACTTCCATGATGATACGTGTTTGTCACAGTAGGTCGCATTTTCTGTCATGCATGTACATCCATGACAAATTTATGACAGAATCAAGATAGTCATACCTGTGTTGTCGTAGAAGTGTTCCATGACATTGTCAAAATTATCATCACGGAAGTGTCCACTTCCATGATGATAAATCGCGCGTCACAGAAATGCTTTCGTCAAGGGTGACCGACACGTGTCATCCACTGTAATGGAATGCCGTTAAGCTATCGGGTCAGATTTTGGATCTGATAACCCATTAACAGCCACGACCAATGCCGATTTTCCACGTGTAAAATTCTCCTTGCCTGACGGATCCACGCGTCAGCTCCGCATTGGCACAGGTGTCACTCATCCAACGGTCAAGATGGGCCTATGATATGTTGACACGTGGACCGGCCCAAAAGTGGCCCACAAAGTTTAAATGGGCCGGCCCAACCAAAGGCCCATAAGATTTAGCGGGCCATAATGGGCTGGCCCAGCTAAAGGCCCACAAAATTTAGCGGACCATAATGTGCCGGCCTAGCTAAAGGCCCACACGATTTTGAAGACCATAATGGGCCGGCCCAGCTAAAGGCCCACAAGATTTTGCGGACCACAATGGGCCGGCCCAGCTAAAGGCCCACAAGATTCTGCAGACCATAATGGGCCGGCCCATCTAAAGGCCCAACATTCTCTGTCAAATCGGCCCGTCAACGGCCTGTCCTAAACTTGTCATCAACGCGGCCCATGGTCACTTCTGGCCTGTTAACAGTCTGCTAAGTAATTGGGCCGAATTACGGCCCGGTGTATTTCCGGCCTGTTAAAGGTCCGGCTTCATTTGGGCCCATTTACAGGCCATCAAAACTTTCGGCCCATAAACGACCGTGAAGGATTTGGGTCATATTCGGCCATGTATGACATTCGGCCTGTTAGAGGCCCACTATAGCTTAGGGCCACTTTCGGCCTGTTGTCATTTTCGGCCTGTTAACACCGGACGTAAACCATGGGCCATATGTGGCCCAACGTCATATCGGGCCCATTAACGGCCCATATAAAAATGACGATAATCTAGCCCGACCGAAGTTCTGGCCTGTTAAAGCCCGTGTATTAGGTCGGCGCATTTACGGCCCGTCCGAATTTCGGCCTGTCAAAGATCTGCATCGTAAATGGGCCAGCATTTCGGCCTGCTAAGTCCAGTGGGTTATTTGGCACAATCAGGGCCTAATCTCACTTTGGGTCTATTAAAGGCCCATGTTTTTTATGGGCTCGAGATATTTACACCTGTAAACGGCCTATTTTTACTGAGGGCCCAAATGTTTATGCCTGTTAAAGGCCCACTATGGGCACAGGCCTACCAGAAAAATATGAAAGCTTATTATGATTTAGGCCCAGATATTTTTAGTGGGCTACATGCCAATTTCGGCCCCTAATCGTTTTTAGCCCAATTGGAATGGGCCCGATGAATGTTGGCATGTTGGGCTCCTACGAAGCTTTCGGCCGAATACATTACTAAGATAAACCTACACTATACAAAAATAGCGTCGTAATTACTGCAGCCTGAGGCAGCATCATAAATGTTGTATCAAAACAAAATAAATTCCAACCATACAACAAAAGGCTTGTTGGCATAAAGTTTACAGTCCTTCCAGATAAAAGCACCATCAGATGTAAAGAAGCACAGATCATTTGACCTGAGTGCTAATGTTTCAGGCTATAGAATCTGATGGAGTAGCATGATCTCCACCTTTTTCCGCCATTGCTCTTGAACAACGAAGCGAATGTCTGATAGTCTGCTTTCAAAACCATTCATATCTTGACGACATTTGTCAACCACTATTCTTGTTTCCGAAACAACGTCCATTAGGGATTGGACTTGTGTCTGGAGCACACATATATCATTCTGTCTAGCAGGAAGATTTTGTTCAGTAGGTGATTTGGACGAGGTTACCTTGACAACCAACCCAGAATTACACAGGAAGATGCTTTTTGCACTGTTAGTGGAGAGATACTAACGCACTGCAGCAAGAGGTGACATTGTGCCTGTAGTAGCCTCGTTACCTTCAGGTGGTTGTGGCTGTTCAATCATTTGTTCCATAGCTTCCTGAAAGTTTAAACTTGTAGATTAGTGTACCAGATAAGTTACTAATGAGACAAAAACAAACAAAGTAGGTTAAAAGTTTATACATAACTTATTTTGGTGAACTACTGCAATACATTAGCATGTATTGTAGTGCCAACTACATAATAAAATCACTTTTGGAACATATGTCTATGTAGCATGCCTACTATATTGTCTATTTCCTCACATTCGTTGACATCTAAGGATAAAGAGACATGGTTTAAAGTAGGATGAACATAGTATGACATCATTCATATCATGGGCAAACGGATATAAAACAAACAGGCTATTTTATCATTGTGTGCGCACGTGAACATAACAACTAGATTACAGATCAAGACCAAAAGAATATCCTTCATCTCTTTTAAACCATGTAAGGTGAAATGATACGTTAAGACAACTGTGAATAAAAGTGAACAGAGTAACTGACATTGGCTGCAAACCAAGTAGTTAAATGAACACATCACAGTACCAATCAGTTCAAGGCAGGAGGAGTAAGGACTTACAACAGCGGCTTGAACTGGTGTGCTCATGCCCTTCATCTTGCTGGTGTGGCAATCCTTGAATATTTGCACTGCATTCGGTTCAGGTTCTTTTTGGTCCGCACGGGCTTTCCTCTGTATTTGGAACAAGTCAATATAGATACGATAATATGGCACAAAAAAAGAAGGAAGTAGCAGCTATTTATAAGAGCCTCGCAGTGTGCAATATAGCTACGAGATCCTGTTGTCTGTTGGAATTTCACTTTAGAACGGTTGGTTTTGTTCTTCAAACAGTTAGCCTAGAAGAAGATACACTTGTAAGGCACATACATAAATACAAGTTCAATATGTGGTCTGATCAAATACATATAGCCTACCTGATACTTTGGATCAGACCAGTGTTTAACGAGGGCTGTCCAGTCTTCATCTGTAATATATTCCACTGGAGATGTTTGGGCGATTTCATTGTTAGCCTTGCCTTCAAAGTGAGATTTTCTAAGGTGGTACCGATAGAGCAGACCGAAAAACATGAGTGCATGCTTGTTTAGTTGCATCATCTTTCGGATCCAACTTGAACCTCATCTGTTGAAAAAAGAATGTGAGTCTTATTAGGAGGAAGCTAGAAAGTATGGGACAGAGCAAGACAATATTACTAATTGCGATGAATAACATTACTTACGGATAAATGGTCAAGGAAGGTGTTAAACTGGACATTGTCTTTCTCATTCCTGTACTGGATCCACGTTGGGAGGATATGTGCATGACACCTAACGGCAACTGCTGCCTCTGATACTAAGTTGGCTGACTCTGTAGCATCACGTGGCCTTTTTAAACCTGCCTCAAAATGGATCTCATTCTTCCTCCTTTAGATTTTTTTAATCTGTCAAGCATTATCACTGATGTATGTTTCCGCTTGCACCGTGGTGCTAGTTCAACAACGAATATGGGAAAGTGTTAGTGTACATTAAACTGTGAGAGTACATATAAAGGAGCATGCAACTACAACTTGACTCGGTCAGGTACCGTCTTGGTGTTGATGCTCATGAGGTTCATCTGATCTTAACAAGTCCTGTTGTGTCAGCAGTGCTTCAGAAGTAGTGTTAGGTGTGAAGGCAGCTTGGGAACTGGCCAGTTCCGGAGCAAACGAACGAGTAACTGGTTGAGATGCTGGTACAATTGAAGCGGATGCTGCAGCTGGTGGAGCAGGTGATACTGTGTTTGTAGATTTAGCCGGTGGACTTGGACCTTGATGAGGACATCAATACCATTGTTACACCCACAACCCCTGCTGCTATACATACTGGACCAATTACTAGAGCTCGCGCACGCCAATTGATTTATCAGGTACTTTTGTTTCTTGGTAACGATTCTAATGTTCATGAGAATATGATGCTGCCTAAATTGGATACATTTGTTTTGCTTACAAATGAAGGGCCTAGCTTGGACAAGAAAGATGAACCTTGGAGCAAGTTCAAGCATGGAGATGATGGCATGCGCAAGGGGAACAAGAACGGAGTTACAAGTGATGATTCCAGGACTCTGAAGCCACCATAATGAGTGCATGAAGCATGGGACGAAATATACAAGATGCCACTTCATAAATTTTGTCCAGAGGCTATTCTAGGTGCTGCGTCACCTTATTATTGGGCCAGGCCCATGTATTTTTGAAGTACTTAAGTATAGGCTGTTTTTAGAGTCCGTGTGTGTGGGGAAACAAGAGTTAGGGTTGGTTTCGGACCCCTCCACCAAGGGCCACGAAATTCCCCCTCTCTCCTCCATATACACAGCCCTTAAGGCATCATTTAGACTTTGGGTTTTGTTTAGATTAAAAGTTCGCCATAGCTGCAACTTCACATACTTCGTTTGTGTCCAACGACTAGACCAAGACATCACAGAACCCCACCTTGATCAATAAAGCTTTCATCTTATATTCACAGTATCCAGATTGCAATCTCAGTTTCTTGCTTGTTCTTCGTTTGCTCGCAGGAAACAGACCCTCGTGGTCAGGTTGATCGTGCTCCGGCGTGGTCAATAACCCCTCGGAAGTTGGTTTAGCGATTGCTAAGGCGCAACATCTCGCACGTTCGTAGTTGGATCGTCAAGGTCGACTCCCACAGAAACGATAGCCACCATCTCATCAAAACATCGGGACACCTTTGCCTCTATCAAGTGGTATCAGATTTTCAGGTTGCTCGGTGAGATTTTCCAGTTTTTCATAGTTTAGATCGAGTCTGTTCTTCATACCTACAGTCCACAAAAAAAGCCAAAAAAAATTAGGGTTAGTTCATCATATCCAAACCAATCTGAGCCTTTGCATAGTCTTTTCAGTATTTTGCTTTGTTGAATTTGCGGTTGCATCGTCGTGTCTAGTTGCTGGTCTTAGAGTTTAGTCTTTTAGAGTTTCAAGTTCTGGTCATAAGTTGTCACGCCGCCGCCGCACCATCACAAATCCGTATCCATATACCACCACCAATCTGTATCCATATACCACCACCAATCTGTATCCATATACCACCACCGCTGCCATATCCTACCATCATATATCCACCACCAATCCGAGTTCCTTTCATATTAGGTTTGTTTTCGAGGTCTGTCTAATTTCCGATTCGTGTTTCCTTGCCTGAGTAGGTTTCGAAAAAAAAGAGTCTAGAGACCCCCGGGCAGTTTTTAGGCCAAAATTTTCACGGGCAAAAATATTTTTTCCCTATCCTATTTTTAGGCTTTTCTGAGTCTTTTGAGCCAAGTGCCATCATAGTGATTTTTTGTCGCACTTTTTCGTCGTCGCTGCCCTAATTTCCGAAAAAAACAGTCAAAAAAAATTCCGTGCCCATCCTATCAGTTTGACGAGGGAAGAGTTTTGAGACACTCACCATTATAGTGATTTTTCGCAAAAAAAATAGCGCCAAAAAAAAGAGGAGGGCAAAAAAGCAGAGCGAAAAAAATTCCAGAGTGTGCTTTTCCCTTGTTTACGTGCAGCGCCGTGATTTTGTTAGTGTTCTAGGCTCGCGTCTCTAGCACGGTCTAGCCTAGGACCAGCACAGTACCGTCGTTGAGCGTTTATTCAACTTTGCATCTCTGAATTGATTATTGCTGACCCTTTTTGCTACCATATTATAAGCCTTCCTAGCTCCACATACATCTACGTCGTGCGTTTGACTCTCCCTGGTAATCGCTCTATCCAAGCTTTGAGAGTTTTGACTACGACGGTTGCCGATCACCGCCTGCTGCTGGGTAAGAACTGGTAAGAATTTGAGATTTGCTTGACGGATTTGTGACATCCACCACCACCTCTTGTTAGTAGTCTGTAGGATCATATTCTTGTGTGTTTCTATTGTTGCTAACCATGGCAGGATCACAAGCCGACGAGAATGACTGGGAGAACATGACGAATAAGGAGTTGCATGATAAATTTCAGCAAATGATGAGTGGACAGGTGCAAGATGTGCTAAACAGACTTGAAGAGGCCATGGAGAAGATAGATGGCATGGAGAAGACGTTCGAAACAAAGCTCGATAACAGGTTTAATGAATTGCTCGCGCGTCCTCCACCACCACCACCGGCTGCACCTAACGCACCTCTACAACAACAACAACAACAACAACAACAACAACAACAACAACAACAACAACAACAACAACAACAACAACAACAACAACAACAACAACAACAACAACAACAACAACAACAACAACAACAACAACAACAACAAAAACAACAACAACGACTACCTCCACATCGCGAAACAGCCCTCCGCCGAGCGAGTCGTCTCCCTCTTGCACCTGGCCAAACTATTGGTGCTGCTGTTGATACTTCTGTGGCTCCTGCTGCTGATGTGGAGGAGGAGGATTTTGCGAGAGATTACGAGGATGAGGTTGATCAAAATCAGAACTACGTGCCACCACCAGCACCGCAACCACCAGGTCATCCACATGCAAATAATGGCAATGGTAGGGCTCACGCTCAGGTACGAGATCATGACCATCTCCCTAAACTAAAATTGAATATTCCACCATTTGAGGGTAGATATGTTCCTGATATATATCTTACTTGGGAGTTAGAAACTGAACAATGATTTACATGTTTACAATATCCCGAGGAGAGACGTGTTCCTGCTGCTGTTTGTGCATTCACCAGTTTTGCATGTGTTTGGTGGTTTGAGCATTGTAGATTATATCCTATTCCAGCTACTTGGGCTGCTTTGAAAACTGCTATGCGTACTCGTTGGGTTCCACCATATTATCAACGTGAATTACTTCAAAAATTGCAGCGTTTAAGACAAGGAAAAAATTATGTAGAAGAATATTATCAAGAATTACAAACTGGCATGATTAGATGTGGTATTGTTGAGGAGAATGAAGCTATGCTTGCACATTTTATGGGTGGATTAAATAGAGAGATTCAGACCATTCTAGAGTATAAGGAGTATACTAATATCACTCGTTTATTCCATCTTGCTTGTAAAGCTGAACGTGAAGTGCAGGATCGACAGGCATTGGCGCGAACTAACTTTTCTGCAGGTCAGTCTTCATCATGGACACCACGTGCATCCTCTACTTCCACTCCACCGGCACCTCCATCAGGTGCCACCTCCAGCCGTGATACAAGAAAGCAGGCACAACCACCACTATCTGCCAAGAGCACACCTGCCGGGCCTGCGCAGAGCTTCTTCTTCCATGGCATCAACAGGGCACACAAGTGATATTATTTGTCGTCGTTGTAAGGGAAGAGGACATTTTGCGAGAGAATGCCAATCTCAGCGTGTGATGATTGCTACTGAGGATGGTGGGTATGAGTCCGCTAGTGACTATGATGAGGAGACTTTGGCTCTTATTACACATGAAGAACACGGTGGAGATGATTCTGATCATGAGACGCAATACATGGCTGCTGAAGATGCTGACAGGTATGAATGTTTAGTTGCTCAACGTGTTTTGAGTGTGCAGGTTACACAAGCTGAGCAAAATCAGAGGCATAATTTGTTCCATACAAAGGGAGTTGTGAAGGAACGTTCTGTTCGCGTCATCATAGATGGAGGGAGCTGCAATAACTTGGCTAGCATGGAGATGGTGGAGAAGCTATCTCTCACCACAAGACCACATCCACATCCTTACTACATCCAATGGTTCAACAACAGCGGCAAGGTTAAGGTAACACGTACTGTTCGTGTGCATTTTAGTATCTCTACATATGCTGATTATGTTGATTGTGATGTGGTACCTATGCAAGCATGTTCCTTATTACTTGGTAGACCATGGCAATTTGATAAAAATTCTGTACACCATGGTAGAAACAATCAGTATACTCTTGTTCATAAGGATAAAAATATTACTTTGCTTCCTATGACTCCTGATTCCATTTTGAAAGATGATATTAATAGAGCTAATAAAGCAAAACAGGAGAAAAATAAGAGTGAAAATCAGATTGTGGCAAAAGAATTTGAGCAACAAATGAAACCTAATAATAAACCATCTAGTGTTGCTTCTGAAATTAAATTGAAAAGTGCATGTTTACTTGCCACCAAATCTGATATTGATGATTTAGATTTCAGCAAATCTGTTTGCTATGCTTTTGTGTGCAAAGAGGCATTATTTTCATTCGAGGACGTGCCTTCCTCTTTGCCTCCTGCTGTCACTAACATTTTGCAGGAGTTCGCTGACGTCTTTCCACAAGACGTGCCACCGGGATTACCACCTATTCGAGGGATTGAGCATCAAATTGACTTAATTCCCGGTGCATCATTACCCAACCGTGCACCATACCGTACCAATCCAGAGGAGACGAAGGAGATTATGCGTCAAGTACAAGAACTGCTCGACAAAGGTTATATACGCGAATCCCTTAGTCCTTGTGCTGTTCCTATCATTTTAGTGCCGAAAAAGGATGGTACGTCGCGTATGTGCGTTGATTGTAGAGGCATTAATAATATTACTATTCGTTATCGTCATCCTATTCCTAGGCTAGATGATATGCTTGATGAATTGAGTGGCTCTACAATATTCTCCAAAGTTGATTTGCGTAGTGGATACCATCAAATTCGTATGAAATTGGGAGATGAATGGAAAACAACATTTAAAACTAAGTTTGGATTATATGAGTGGTTAGTCATGCCTTTTGGGTTAACTAATGCACCTAGTACTTTCATGAGGTTAATGAACGAAGTTTTACGTGCTTTCATTGGACGATTTGTGGTAGTTTACTTTGATGACATATTGATTTATAGCAAATCTTTGGAGGAACATTTGGAACATTTACGTGTTGTTTTTATTGCTCTACGTGATGCACGTTTGTTTGGTAACCTTGGAAAGTGCACCTTTTGCACCGACCGAGTATCTTTTCTTGGCTATGTTGTTACTCCACAGGGAATTGAAGTTGATAAAGCCAAGATTGAAGCTATTGAGAGTTGGCCGCAGCCCAAAACGGTCACACAAGTGAGGAGTTTCCTTGGCCTCGCTGGTTTCTATAGGCGTTTTGTGAGAGATTTCAGCACCATTGCTGCACCTCTCAACGAGCTTACAAAGAAGGATGTGCCTTTTGTTTGGGGTACCGCACAGGAAGAAGCCTTCACGGTATTGAAAGATAAGTTGACACATGCTCCTTTACTCCAACTTCCTGATTTTAATAAGACTTTTGAGCTTGAATGTGATGCTAGTGGAATTGGATTAGGAGGTGTGTTATTACAAGATGGCAAACCTGTTGCATACTTTTCTGAAAAATTGAGTGGGCCTAGTCTGAACTATTCTACTTATGATAAAGAATTATATGCTCTTGTTCGGACCTTAGAAACATGGCAACATTATTTATGGCCCAAGGAATTTGTTATACATTCTGATCATGAATCTTTGAAACACATTAAAAGTCAAGCAAAACTGAACCGTAGACATGCTAAATGGGTTGAATTCATTGAGACTTTCCCTTATGTCATTAAACACAAGAAGGGTAAAGAAAATGTTATTGCTGATGCATTGTCTCGTCGTTATACTATGCTTTCACAACTTGACTTTAAAATATTTGGTTTGGAGACCATCAAAGATCAATATGTGCATGATGCTGAATTTAAAGATGTATTGCAGAATTGTAAGGAAGGGAGAACTTGGAACAAGTTCGTTCTTAACGATGGATTTGTGTTTCGTGCTAACAAGCTATGCATTCCAGCTAGCTCCGTTCGTCTTTTGTTGTTGCAGGAGGCGCATGGAGGAGGATTAATGGGACACTTTGGCGTCAAGAAGACGGAGGATATACTTGCTACACATTTCTTTTGGCCAAAGATGAGACGGGATGTTGAGCGTTTTGTTGCTCGCTGCACTACATGTCAAAAAGCTAAGTCACGACTCAATCCTCATGGTTTATATATGCCTTTGCCTGTACCTAGTGTTCCTTGGGAGGATATATCTATGGACTTTGTTTTAGGTTTACCTCGAACAAAGAAGGGGAGGGATAGCATATTTGTTGTCGTGGATAGGTTCTCGAAAATGGCACACTTTATACCATGTCATAAAAGCGATGATGCTGTTAATGTTGCTGATTTGTTCTTTCGTGAAATTATTCGCTTGCATGGTGTGCCAAATACTATTGTTTCAGATCGTGATACTAAATTTCTTAGCCACTTTTGGAGATGTTTATGGGCTAAGTTGGGGACTAAACTGCTTTTTAGTACTACTTGTCACCCCCAAACTGATGGACAAACTGAAGTAGTCAATAGAACATTGTCTACTATGCTTAGGGCTGTTTTGAAGAATAATAAGAAAATGTGGGAAGAATGCTTGCCTCATATTGAATTTGCTTATAATCGTTCATTGCATTCTACTACTAAGATGTGCCCTTTTGAAATTGTGTATGGTTTCCTACCTCGTGCACCTATTGATTTGTTGCCTCTTCCATCTTCGGAGAAGGTTAATTTTGATGCTAAAGAACGTGCTGAATTGATTTTAAAAATGCATGAGTTAACTAAGGAAAACATTGAGCGTATGAATGCTAAATATAAACTTGCTGGAGATAAGGGTAGAAAACATGTTGTGTTTGCACCTGGAGATCTTGTTTGGTTACATTTGCGTAAGGATAGATTTCCTAATTTGCGCAAATCAAAGCTAATGCCACGTGCTGATGGTCCTTTTAAGGTGTTAGAGAAAATAAATGATAATGCATATAAACTTGAGCTGCCTGCAGATTTTGGGGTTAGTCCCACTTTTAACATTGCAGATTTGAAGCCTTATTTGGGTGAGGACGATGAACTTTCGTCGAGGACGACTTCATTTCAAGAAGGGGAGGATGATGAGGACATCAATACCATTGTTACACCCACAGCCCCTGCTGCTATACATACTGGACCAATTACTAGAGCTCGCGCACGCCAATTGAATTATCAGGTACTTTCGTTTCTTGGTAACGATTCTAATGTTCATGAGAATATGATGCTGCCTAAATTGGATACATTTGTTTTGCTTACAAATGAAGGGCCTAGCTTGGACAAGAAAGATGAACCTTGGAGCAAGTTCAAGCATGGAGATGATGGCATGCGCAAGGGGAACAAGAACGGAGTTACAAGTGATGATTCCAGGACTCTGAAGCCACCATAATGAGTGCATGAAGCATGGACGAAATATACAAGATGCCACTTCATAAATTTCGTCCAGAGGCTATTCTAGGTGCTGCGTCACCTTATTATTGGGCCAGGCCCATGTATTTTCGAAATACTTAGTATAGGCTGTTTTTAGAGTCCGTATGTGTGGGGAAACAAGAGTTAGGGTTGGTTTCGGACCCCTCCACCAAGGGCCACGAAATTCCCCCTCTTCCTCCATATATACAACCCTTAGGGCATCGTTTAGACTTTGGGTTTTGTTTAGATTAAAGTTCGCCATAGCTGCAACTTCGCGTACTTCGTTTGTGTCCAACGACCAGACCAAGACGTCACAGAACCCCACCTTGATCAATAAAGCTTTCATCTTATATTCGCAGTATCCAGATTGCAATCTCAGTTTCTTGCTTGTTCTTCGTTTGCTCGCAGGAAACAGACCCTCGTGGTCAGGTTGATCGTGCTCCGGCGTGGTCAATAACCCCTCGGAAGTTGGTTTAGCAATTGCTAAGGCGCGACGTCTCGCACGTTCGTAGTCAGATCGTCAAGGTTGACTCCCACAGAAACGATAGCCACCATCTCATCAAAACATCGGGACACCTTTGCCTCTATTAGACCTTCTACTGCACTATAAGTACCAGCAGAATCTCGACGGCAGAACCTTTTCCGTTTCACCCGACGAGTAACAGCACTCCCTACTATATTATTTTCCTTGCTCTTTTTTGACTTTGCCATGTCAAGTAGTACCCACAACACAAAAGAATAAAATCACTATTGAGAACTCATTGATGCATGATATAGACAAGCAATACTTTGATGTAAGACAACCGTATGAGGATGGAATATGTAAGAAAAACAGGACAGCATGACATATTCATAGCTACGATGTACAAACTAAGCAGAAGGATTTTCAAGAAAATAGAAGTAATGCAAACTAGACACCATATGAAAGATGCAATCAATATTACTCTGCCAAGTTAAAAGTGTCTTGTCATAAGTGGCAATTCAAAAAATTAGAAGCAGTACAATGTAGAAATCAATGTAAGATGCAACCACTATCAAACTGCCATGTTAAAAGCATCCAATCATGAGTGACTGATGCGGGATACACAACAGAAGTACTTTGATGTAAGAACATGGTATGATAGATAGATGCGGTGTATTCTAGACACAGAAAGCCATGTCATATGCACATGTATAACGTATAAACTCAGCAGGTGCAATTTAATCAAAATATAAGAAATATAGGCTAGACAACATATGCAACATGAAACCAATTATCACACTGTCAACTTAGAGCAAGCACCTGCGATGGTGGAGTACGGGAGATGAACTCATCATGTATACTTGGGACTTCAACTTCATTAGCAGTAGCAGTGGAAAATCTAGAGAGTCTCTGTTTGCGTCAGTGCGGAGGACCACCAACATCCCCTAACTTACTCGTTTCCTTCCTATTTTCTGATATTGCCTTATGAAGTCAAAACCACAAGAAGATAAATAAAATTAGCTCTGCATAACTGGTTGATGCATGATACAGATGAACACTACTTTGATGTAAGGCAAGCGCAGGATAGGAGGATGGAATATATACAAAAAAAGACAGCGTTTCATATTCACACGTACGATAGGAGGATGGAATATGTATGAAAAAACAGTAAGCGGAAGACATTTCAACAAAATTAGAAGAAATGAAAGCTAGGCACCATATGAACATGCAACCAATATCACTCTATCAGGTAAAAAGTGTCTCGTCGTAAGTGCCATTTCAAGAAATTAGAAGCAGTACAAGCTAGAAGACAATGCAAGATGCAACCTACATCACAGTCCCAAGTTAAATGTGTCTTATGGGTAAGTGATTGTTGCAGGTATAAGTTGTAAGCTACGCAGATGCAATTCAACATAATCATAAGCAATACAAACTAGACATCATATGGAAAACGCAACCACGTATAACAGTTCCAAGTAAGAGCAAGCACGTGTGATGGTGGAGTAGGGGAGATGTGCTCATCATGTACACGTATGTTCTAGAAACAGGAACACGTGTCATATTCACAGGCATTATGTGTAAAGTAAGCAGATGCAATTCAAGTTAGAAGCAATACAAGCTAGACATCATACGCAACATGCAACCACATATAATAGTGTCAAGTTAGAGCAAGCACCTGTGATGGTGGAGCAGGGGAGATGTGCTCATCATCTACACAGCTACGTTGACTGTCCAGCCTTGTGTTGTCTTGTGAATCTTGTTGGGAGGATGGCGGAGTAGAATCTGTAGAGACCCCCTGTTTGAGTTGCTCCGAAGGACCATCATCCACTGCCGGACTAATTTCCTTCAGCTGTAATGATTTTGCATTGTGAAGTCAAACCGATAAGAAAAAGGAATAAAATTCGCTCTTCAGGACTCATTCATGCATGATACCGACGAACACTACTCGGATGAAAGGCAAACACATGATGCGAGGATCGAATATGTATGAAAAACAGGATGGTGTGACATATTCACACCTATGATGTGGTAACTAAGCATAAGGCATTTCAACAAATTAGAAGCACTGCAAGCTAGACACCATATGAAAGATGCAACCAATATCACTCTGCCAAGTTCAAACTATATGGCGTTTCAACAAATTAGAAGCAGTACATGCTAGAAATCATATGCAAGACACAACCAATATCAAAGTGGCGACTTAAAGGTGCCTTATCATAAGTGACTGATGCAGGATATGCAAGAATAGTAGTCTGATGTAGAAACAGGAACACATGTCATATTCACATGCATTATGTGAAAAGTAAGCAGATGCAATTCAACAAAGTTAGAAGCAATACAAGCTAGACATCATACGCAACATGCAACCACATATAATAGTGCCAAGTTAGAGCAAGCACCTGTGATGGTGGAGTAGGGGAGATGTGCTCATCATCTACACAGCTACATTGACTGTCTAGCCTTGCGTTGTCTTGCGAATCTTGTTGGGAGGATGGCGGAGTAGAATTTGTAGAGAACCTCCGTGTCAGTTGCTCGGAAGGACCACCATCATCCAATGCCTTGCCAATTTCCTTCAGCTTTATTGATTTTGCATTGTGAGGTCATACCGACAACAAAAAGGAATATCATTCGCTCTTCAGAATTCATTCATGCATGATACTGACGAACACTACTCTGATGAAAGGCAAAGTCATGATACGAGGATGGAATATGTACAAAAAATGGACGGCTTGACATATTCACACCTATGATGTGGTAACTAAGCAGAAGGCACTTCAACAAATTAGAAACACTGCAAGACACCATATGGAAGGTGCAATCAATATCACTCTGGCAAGTTAAAACTGTCTCGTCATAGGTGGCGTTCATCAAACTAGAAGCAATACATGCTAGAAATCACATTCAAGACGCAAACCAATATCACACTGCCAACTTAAAGGTGTCCCATCATAAGTGACTGATGCAGGATACACAAGAAGAGTAGTTTCATGTAAGAACATGGTGTGATAGACAGATATAGTATGTACCAAAAGCCGGAAAGCGTGTCATATTCACATGTATCATGTGTAAGCTAAGCAGATGCAGTTTACACTAATTAGGAGCAATACGAGCTAGACACCATATGCAACATGCAACCAGATATCACACTGCCAAGTTAGAGAAAGCACCTTGGATGGTGGAGTAGGGGAGCAGATACTTGGACCTTGTAATGCACTATCAGTACAAGGAGAATCGGTACAGATGCTCCTTTTAAGTTGCTGCAGAGGACCGCCATCATCGCCTTCCTTACTCTTTTCCTTCCTCTTTCTTGATTTTGCCTTGTCAAGTCAAACCCACAAGAAAAAGGAATAAAATTTGCTCTTCAGAACTCATTCATGCATGATACTGACGAACACTACTTTCATGTAAGGCAGCCGCATGATAGGAGGATGGAATATGTATGAAAAATAGGACGACGTGACATATTGACATGTATGATGTATAAAGTGTAAACTAAGCACAAGGTGCTTGAACTTGTTAGAATCGATGCAAGCTAGAAACCATATGAAAGATGAAACCAATATCACTCTGCCAAATTAAAAGGGTGCCCTAACAAATGTATTTGACCAAATTAGAAGCAACACATGGCAACAGCTAGAAATAATATGCACTATGCAACGAATAAAGGTGACTCATCGTAAGTGATTGATGTAGGATACAGAAGAGAGGTAGTTTCATGTAAGAACAAGGTTAACACATAGATGTAGTGTGTACCAAAAATAGGAAGGCATGTCATATTCACAGGTATAGTGTGTAAACTAAGCAGATGCAATTTACCCTAATTAGAAGCATTACAAGCTAGACATCGTATGCAACATGCAACCACATATCACACTGCGAAGTTATAGCAAGCACCTGTGATGGTGTGTAGGGGAAGTGCGGTCTTCAGGTACAGAGCTACGTTCAATATCTTCATTTAGGCTTGATGTTTCTTGAGAATCATGTGGAGAGGATGAAATTGCATTCTTTATAAGAGTATTGCGTCTCATATTAACCCACGCGCGTGACTGTCTCATCATAAGCGATAGACGCAGGATACACAAGAACAGTAGTTTGATGTAAGAACATGGTGTGATAGGCAGATGTATTATGTACCAAAAACAGGAAGGAGTGTCATATTCACATGTATAATGTGTAAGCTAAGGAGATGCAATTTAACAAATTAGGAGCATTGATGAGGGATACACAAGAAAAGTAGTTTGATGTAAGAACATGGTTAATAGAAAGACGTAATATGTACCAAAAATGGGAAGGCATGTCATATTCACAGGTATAATGTGTTAACTAAGCAGATGCAATTTACCCTAATTAGAAGCATTACAAGGTAGACACCATATGCAACATGCAACCACATATCACACTGCCAAGTAAGAGCAAGCACCTGCGATGGTGGTGTGGGGGAATTGCGGTGATCAACTAGAGATCTACGTTGACTATCTTCATTTAGCCTTGCTGTTTCTTGAGAATCATGTGGGGAGGATAACACTGCACTCTTTAAATGAGTAGGGCATCTCACAGTAACCCACTCAGGTGATTGTCTCATCATAAGTGATTGACGAGGGATACAAAAGAGCATTAGTTTGATGTACGAACATGGTTAATAGACATATGTAGTATGTATCAAAAACAGGAAGGCATGTCATTATCAAAGGTATAATGTGTAAAGTAAGCAGATGCAATTTAACCAAATTGGAAGCAATACAAGCTAGACACCATATGCAACATGCAACCACATTTGACAGCGCGAAGTTAAAGCAAGCACCTGGGATGGTTGTGTGTGGCAATTGAGATCATCAACTGCAGAGCTACGATACTGTCTCCAACTGCTGACACTGCACCCATTAGAGCGCTGAAATGCTTAGTGCTTATCTTCGAATTACACTGGAGCGACTTCTGTCTTTTCTTTTCTGCATTCATCAACGCTGCGTTAGAGTCTGAAATACCCATGCATAAAAAAGCAATAGTGTGAGTATGGGTGAAGTGTGTGCACAATTTGTACAGTGTAAAGGTAGCAGATAGCATGTTGGTGAGAAATAAATGACAGGAGACATATGATAGCTCTACAACATGCATGGCACACTAAATTACTACAAGATTCTATGGAAATAACAGTCGACTGAAAGCAAATAGGTCATTTCGTTTTTTTTGCACCGTCCGATGTACAAAGAACGGGCAGATCGCCTTCATCTACCTCCAGCCAGTCAATGTTGACGATCTTCCTCGAAACACCAGCGACCACCGGCCAGTATTCCTCCTCTGCCTGCGCCCTCCCCTCGACCTTACCGCACCCCCCCCCCCGGCCATCCATTCAAGCCCTGCCGACCTCCAGATCGGGTGCAAGCAGCTCCTGCGCCCCACACCCCTATGATAGACACCGATGCGCCGCTTCCCCGGGGAACAGGTGGACTAGGTGCTCCGCGCACCTAAGTGGGTGCTGCTTCTTTTAATTGCGGTTCGACTGACCCTAAATTGAAATCCAGGTGGGCTACTGACCTCTAGCAAAGGTGAAATAGTAAAAGGGAGGAAACCTTGTGCATTTAGTATCACGAAGAAGATGCAGTAAGAAGCGCTCAACTAGTTTCTTTCGTGGGATGAATACAGTGTGAGCGGAGATGTAAGATTTGCACGAATAAAGGAAGAGGATTACCTCTTTCTGCTGGCAGTGCTGTGTCCTCCTTCTATTTTTCCGACGATCTTCTTGTTGTTTGCCGGAAACCAGAAGTTGGGGAGGACGGTGCAGCCTTGGACGAACCCATGGCCAAGTTGTTGAGTGTGGTGCGGTGGTCGTCTGTCGGCGGCGGGGAAGCAGATCCGAGGCGGCGAACGACGGCGTAGCGGGAACAGCTCCGGTGCGGTGGATGATTGCGACAGTGGAGCCACAACAGTGAGGCGCAAGACGGCGTGGTCGGAGTGGTTCTGGTACGGCGCACGTCGGCGTTGGCGTCATGGAGGCAGCTCTGCCTCGGCTTCAGCTGCTAAGTCCTTGAGGGCGTTGCGGTTGCGTTGGACGACGACGTCGGGGTACTGGCTCCGGCGTGATGGAGGAGGGCGGCGGTGCATTGGCCGCTATGGGGTGGAGGACGGAGGAGGTTGGGGTTTCGCGGCTGGTGGAGAGGGCATTTTCGCGCCGATGGAGTATGAATGGGGAAATGGAGGGAGGCGGGGAACTAAGGGGGAACAATGTTTCGGTTTGAGACGCGCTTGTTTGAAATTTGGGGAAAGTTACAAACTTTGCCCCCATCTAAAATTTTGGACACATTGCGGGTTGGGGGTAGGACAGTCATGTCAGGTGTCCCAAATGTGGGTGGGATAGATTTTGGCCGAGCGCATGGGTAGGTGCCCACGGCATATGAATGCTTCTCGGAGGCGGTTGAGACTGGCGTCTTGGTGAAGTTACAAACCTACCCCGGTTTGGACCTTTGGACATCGGACCGATAGGCTACACGGGCCAGAGTCAGGACAGTAATTCCCTACCACCAAAACATTAGTCTCGCGCGGTTTCGGGTGACCAGAGGCCTATTTGGTGCTTCGTTCAATATTTGGGAGCAGAAGCATTAACGTTTTTGGTTCTCTTGAATTGAATTTTCAGGATTTGTCAAACTTCACAAATCTTTACTCCTGAAAATCCTAAAGCTACGATTATTTTGGAATGGAGGGGGTACATTTGAATATACATTGTACACGAGTATATATTAAAAAATATGCAACTTACCTCAGTTCATGCATGGTTCCAAATATAATCTCCTTGGTTGCAAAAAAAAGTTAGATATGCGTATGAATATATATAGCATGTTCAAACTCACAACAAAGATTGATGCCCCCTTTTACATCTGATTTACAAATGCCATTATCTCGGGTTCAAATAGATGAATGCACTTCCTATGAATTCGAATCTTCGAAACCCCCTTTATGTTGAATTCGACATGTATTCTATTTCGTAGCTAGCAATTTGGAATGTATCCATGCAAGTGACAAATGTATAAAGTGCTTCACACTAACCACATGGAGTGCACTAATTGATGTTTATATATGAATTGCAAATAGCATCCATTGCCTATATTTCAAACCGCTCTCACTCTATGGATCGATAATATGAAATAAACACATGCACATGCTAGAATTCAATAGAGTATGGGTGTCTGATAGACCGATTTTCGTCCATACGCAATTTGCAAAATTCATGATCTCATCCAAAAATAATAATGCCATTTATATTTTAATTTAATGTGTAGAACCACCTTTTACACGTAGATGCACTATTCCTCGCCTCATTCTCACAAACGCGTTATATATCTCTCTATCTAACGCATAAGTGCACACACTTTATATGCATCAGCATTTCTCTTTCACACATGCTCACAATCTCTCTCAGGGTGTCGGGGTGTCTCACGCACATGCTCTCTCTGTTTCTCTCTCTCTCTCTCTTTCTGACTACTATGTGCCACTCTTTTCACTAATCTCAGTTGGAAAACACTATTTCTCTCACATGCATATATACACATGCACGGTCTCTACTAGCCCTCTATACGCACATATATGTTCCTATGTGTCTCCCGCACGCACATTATCTTTAGGCCTCTCTCGCACACATTGCCCCCCCCCCCTCGACACACCTCTCTCTTAGTAGTTGGCAGATATGATTTCATCATATCATTCGATAGGATATCCCTGGCTGTTAGGCTGGATGGTAATACGAGGCAAAGTTTTACCCTAGTTCGGATCGGACCCTTGCAGTTGAAGAAAGAGCCTACTCCTGGTACTATATATTAGTGATAGGGGTGTGTACAAAGTACACGTGAATACCAGGCATTGTGTGTGTGTATATACTATCGACGAACTAGCCCCCAAGCTTGTATAACATACTAAGGGCCTAGGGTTACAAATCATATATAGTCGGCTTATCACCAGTGGGGATAGAGTCCTCCGCGACTCTGGTAGCTTCGAGTTGTACGCCGAGTCCTCCACATGGGTCTTCGTATAACATGTCTCGATCCAACCTATATGTGGTGCAGGATGGAACCGACCCATGAGTCTTCATGTTGACCCACCACAACTAGAAATGATGTGCCCACCACACCACACACGCAATCGGCCACTAAGAAAATAAGCATATACAATAGTACAACGGTATCTAGCTCATGATGCGTCTCCATATTTTGTTGATGACACTGACGGACTTTGCATTTGATGCGTGCTCCGTATTTTGTTGACGACACTTACGGTCATTGTATTTGAAGCGAAAGCACGATATGGTCACTGGACTTCAGAATAAACTCATCATGGTCACCACATACATTTTGTCGTGCTAACCAACATGTGGTTTGTGATAGCTTGGCTTAATAGGGATGATAGACTACTCATATCAATAAGGAATTCCTTCTTTTTCGAAAGCCCATTTGGATAGAACTCCAAAGTTAAGCGTGCTCCGCTTGGAATAATTTCAGGATGGGTGACCGACCAGGAAGTTGCTCCCGGGTGCACACGAGTGAGGACAAAGTGCGCAGAAAAGACTAGTATTGATCTATGGGGCCAATCTAGATCCCGCCAGGAGTAACGACCACCGGCGGGTGTGTCCGGGGCGTTACAAGTTCGTATCAGAGCCGACCCTCGCGGTTACACGGATGGTTGCAGACAGGTGCATGGTCATGTTGTTCATGACGTTTGTGACCCGTCGTGGCACACGACATGGCACATGTACTGGACTGGAAGCACAGACGTATGTGCCAAGAGGGAACGTTCCTGTGGCCCGACGAGGACATCGGTTCCTCTGAGTGGGGGTGTATGTGATAGCTTGGCTTAATAGGGATGATAGACTACTCATATCAATAAGGAAATCCTTCTTTTTCGAAAGCCCATTCGGATAGAACTCCAAAGTTAAGCGTGCTCCGCTTGGAATAATTTCAGGATGGATGACCGACCAGGAAGTTGCTCCCGGGTGCGCACGAGTGAGGACAAAGTGCGCAGAAAAGACTAGTATTGATCTATGGGGCCAATCTAGATCCCGCCAGGAGTAACGACCACCGGCGGGTGTGTCCGGGGCGTTACATGGTTGGATGGTTAGAGGACAATGGTTTCTCGAGCCCACCAAGGTTAAAGTCCCGGTGCTCGCATTTATCTTGTGTTAATTTCAGTATTTTCTGGCGATGTACGTTCAGTGGGAGGAGACGTTCCACTCGACTACGAGGCACCTATGGTGACTTCGTAAAATCTCAAGATCATATATGCTGGCCCACTCTCTCGAAGGTGCTCATAGGGGTAGGGTTCGCATGTGTGCGCTTATAGCGGCGAGTGCTTGCGCGTATATATGAGCCCTTGCGTTTGTACCATGTTAAACAAATACATATCATGATTATACGATCACTGGCTCACCTATACAACTCCGTATTTTGTTGATGACACGATCAATTAACCAGTCAAACGTTCCACGCGGCGCAACTAGTGTTGCACCATCGAGGCGCGTAACCGTGGGGCCCACCTTTCAGCCCGTATATGAATGAAAGAAATGGTAGTTTGAGTCTGTAGTATGTTAATAAAATAGGAGTACATTTTAGGGTGATCATACGGTCACTGGCTCACCATACAGCTCCGTAATTTGTTGATAACACGATCAATTGACCAGTCAAACGGTCCACATTCAGCAGCGCACATTACCATAGGGCCCACCCATCAGCGCGTATATGAAGGACGGAAATGGTAATAAATTAGTGGTCGGTGGGTATTCGAAGTCGTGAGACCTCTGGTTGGCAGTCACCCGCGGTTGGGGGGCGTTCATTGGGCGGTGGGGTGGGGATCCCTGGAGACAAAGCTCGGCGGGGGGGCTAGAGGGATGGCTGGTGCGGCGGCGGACCGGCGGTGGGGAGTGGTTTCGGGGAGGGCGGGCCGGCCGCGGGCGGTGGGGGCTGGCAGTTTCGCCGGTGGTGGCTGGCGGCTCAGGGGGTGGAGTTTGATGATAAACTGGAGGCCCTTGATTTCCTATCCAACGGCTGGAAAATCTAATGACCAGAGATGAAAGAGTCAGTCGACTGACATGTAGCCTCACCCCGCACGTACACATGCACACATGCAAGACACGCACGCATGTAGGCGTGCAACACTGACACGTACACACACACATGCTGGCGTGCAACACTGACACGTACACATGCACTCATGAACACATGCACGTACGCACCCATGCATGCAACACTGAAATGTACCCTTGCATGCACGAACACTCGCACACCTGCATGCACACAGCACACGACGCAAGACACACGCTCAACCTATACGTGCATGCACCCTTTGTTAAGGACATGGATTGTTACGGGTATTAATCAATCTTATCTGTGATAAGCAGAACATTGATGTTTGCAGCGGTCTTTATGAATCACAACGTATCGAACGGGCTATCAACATAGTAGGCTTATCTACATGAAAAAGATGACGTCACACTCAATGAACAATCATCGTTTATGAAATGCCCGCTTCTGACCTCCCTGACCCACCAAAGGTTCCTCTGCTGTGCGCTGCCTGCGTTGGGTCACTGACATGCAGGCCATGCACCCAAAGAGCCCACACGTCAGTGGAAGAGCGGCGCGGTGTCCTAGGTCAGAGTCGAGGGTGCCACTCGCAGCACGCCCGGCTGAACACGCCTCCGTGCCGCATTCAACCACCTCCATGAAACCTGCCCGTGTGGAAGCCGAGAAACCCACTCTGGGCACACGTCCGTTCATGACCGGGCCGGCGTTAAACGCAACGCCGGCCGAGCTCCTCCCGTCCATCGTATATTTAATCTCCTATTTAAACGAGGCCAAACGCCAGCCAAGAATCGCACACCTCCGCCGCTCCCCTATCTCCTCCACCATTTTGTCCACTCTTGCAATGGCTTACGAAGAGTAGTTATTCCGCATCCAAGCCGGCTGGGTAGCCCGCCGAAGACGAGCTATGCAGCTCGCTAATCCACCTCCCTCCCCTCGCCCGACGGAGCTAGTTGCCGCCCCAAGCAGGCGCGCGGTTCAGCAACTCGCTGCTCCAGGCCAGCTCGACAAGGAGTGGCGCACGGGCGTCGTTGCTGCCGTCCACGCCGCCGCCTTGTACCGTGTCTCCCGTTTCTGTGGCCGAGACTCCCATGCCGGCGGCCGCGCCATGCAAGCAGTGATAGAAGCCGGGTGCGCGGAGAGTGACGAGTCGGTGGCCAGCGCATCCGCGTCCGCCGCCATCATCGAGGAGAAGTAGAACACGAGAGGCCGCCGCCGCTTGGGTCCCATGAAGGCCACCGCGGAGGCGACGCCGGCGTACACAGCAGGTGTCTTGCCGGATCCTTTTGTTGCGAGGACCTTCATCGACCCCGCATGGGCTCCACGAAAGAGGGGAATGTTAGGATGAACTCGAGCCGGTGCCGGCCATGGCAAAGTAGTGGCCGGTGATGAACTTGAACCGGTGTCAGCCACCATCATCTTCGGCACCAGCCAATGATATCAGTTGGGCAGTGGGGAAGCGAGTCGTCCTTTGCGCTGAAGCATATACCTCCGGGGCTCCCGGCAGTCCGGTGATCGTGCTGCCAGACATGAGGGACACAAATCGATCAGCGGGCGACCATTTAGGCCAGGTATTATATATCTGTGCTGTCCAAAACAAGCACCGCGTAGTTCATTTGAATGTAATGAAATCCTTCATGTTTGTATGAAAATCCGGTATTTTATATGATTTCTGTTGTTGTTTATATGAAATATCAGTTTGTCTACGTGTTTGCGTGAATTTCGTCCGGTTGGTTGAGTTGCTGTCATAATGTGTGCGGCTACGGTTGGATGGCGTAATTTGCGGGTCGCTGGTCGGTCTGCGGGCAGCTCGGGCGGCGTTGTGGGACAAAAAACACAGCTCGTGCGAGCTCGTCTCCAACATGCGCGCTAGAGGATGCATGACAGCATGAGCACCCGAGCCATTCCTTGTTCATCGATGGCAAAGGCACCGGTGGACAAAAGGGTCGCCAATATTTTGGCTACCCCGGGCAAGATCCAAACAGCCCCTCCCAACAGATTCAAATCCCTCGTTTGCAGTGGAATTTTGCCATGTGTTGTTTTCATGGACTAGCAAGATGCCCGTGCATTGCACGGAACATCAAGATGCATTGTTTTACAAACTCCCGCATGCATGCAAGGGATAATTAATGTCCTCCTTTGCTAGTACCACGAGGCAAACACCATTAATATTGCATCGATTAGTGTTAGTGGCCTTGTATATCTGCAAATTGTAATTTTGATAGTGGCCCCTTGTATATAAAAATGGAGGGAGAAAGATGAGAGATAAGGTGAGGAGGAGTGGGGCGTGGTGGTGGCTGGTGGTCGGACTGGGCGGAGGCATGGGGATGGACAGCGCATTATGTCTAGGTTTGTATCTCTCTCGCACACACCCATGTAGGTGGGGGCGTGGACGAAGAGAAGAGGTGCACGCACGACGCACGTACTCCCGTATCTTTCCCAACCACACCCGCGCGGGTACACGGTGGACCTCATTTCTGTATGAAAAAGGCAGCCCACGTGGTAATTTGGCACGTGTACTGGTTGTCCACTTGGTGGAGGGAGGACCATCTACCACGGATGAACAAACAAATTGCGACTTGGCGCGTTATGTTAAATTAAAAAAAAGAGGCAAACCATGTGGGGCCTACCTTAGAGGAAAGGCTCTATACACTGGAGTACTTTTGATGTGTCCCGTCAACTCGCAGAACGAGGAGAAACTTGCTTAGTACGCCGTCTCCCCCGCCCACGGGCGCGATGGCTTGCAGGATGAGGTGAAGCTTGCTTACGAGTAGTAGTAGTAGTAGTAGTAGTAGTAGTAGTAGTAGTAGTAGTAGTAGTAGTAGTAGTAGTAGTAGTGCTAGTAGTAGTAGTAGTAGTAGTAGTAGTAGTAGTAGTAGTAGTAGTAGTAGTAGTAGTAGTAGTAGTAGTAGTAGTAGTAGTATTGTACACCTTTACGCCCGCTCCCTCGCCCACGCGCGCGGTGGCTCGCAGCACGAGGAGAAAATTTTACTACTCCCCCCGTTTACTCCTCGTCCATACTACGTACTTTGGTTAGTACTCCCTCCATTAACTTATACAAGGCCACTATAAAAAAATATTTTGCATCTATACAAGGCCACAAATAGTAATCGAGACAAAAGTTACTACTCCCTCCTTTCCAGTTTATGGCTCAATTTCAAAATCTCTCCAACCAAGGTAGACGGTGAGTGGTCGAATTAATTTCGTAGTTTGCACAAGTAATTAGTACGCTCGTTTTTCTCAAGAAGTTATGTTTACCGAGGCATTAATTAGAACGAATGCATGAATGACCACTAAATTTCCATGAACTTGTACATGCATTGGTTAGTTTCCTCTTGAGACTGCTTGCGTCGGGTGATCTAACGCACCTCAAAATCCAACATGTAATGGTACTACTACTAGTATAGTAGAATTGAGACTTATCAAACGGAAAAACGAATGTTTTTTAGATGAGCCCTATAAACCCTAGTGGGTACGTACTCCATAAAAACAGATTTTTCCAAAACTAAGTCGCTCCCTTTCATGAATTCTGTAGTATACTCCTCCGTCGACGCTCCCTTTCATGAATTCTGTACTTCCTGTCGCCGACATGTGGGACATATAGCAACTAGGTCAACGTGTCAAGCACCAAATAACAGTGCAGAACAGCAGGGGGACGCGCCCCACTCGTACCGGCCCAGTAGTAGTAATGAGCAATGAGACGTCAAATCACAATGTCGCACCTTCCCAGACGGACGAAGCGACCATTATTTCACACTTCGGTTCGCCATCATCTCAAACCACATAGTATTGCTTCTGCCTCAAGAGGGACATGCGCATCGCCTTGGTACATCATGACACGTGGGACCGCATGACAGGCCATGCTCCCCCGCCGATCGCTCGGTAAAATCACCTCATTTTTACTATACTTCCTCCGTATCGGTTTACTACATGGCATGCATGTCGTTCTAGGTTGAGAATTTAACTGGCTATATATGTGATGAACAGTACTCTAGCCTTTTAAAAAATGTATACTTTTGTATAGTAGTACTATCGATGGATTGTGCCATGGAGCAAAAATTGAAATTGAAAAAAAGGTGGTACATATAGAGACGCTCGTCGCCAAATTATGCATATAGTACTATTAAAAAGCTACTATGTGCTTAAATGGGGTGCTAAATTCTATTAAATAAATACTAGTAGTATGTACATACTGAAGAGTTAAAGTAACAAGAAGAAACATAACATAGTTCTGCTGGGGGCTCAGCACAACACACCCCTCAAATTAAACTAAGCACACCTGAAATTAAACTATGCAACTAATCTGGTAGACACTGCATTAGAAGTTTAGAACCACCATGAGCAACGACACTGCCACCTTACTCGGAGTCCTCATCCACGTCCTTGACTTCGTCCTTGTTCCTCTCCCTCTTGGCCGATACTTCTTTGCTTGAATTGCACACTTGGTTGTTGCTCTTCATCCAACCCTTGTAGATGTTGAAGCAAAGGTAGCCATCCATTGCAGCGTAGTGGATGTGGTCTATATCTAGTACATTCTGCTGCCATGCATGACGATGAAACGTGTATGGAGGTTTCTCCAGTTTATCATTAAAGGATGAACCATGGCTCCTGCGTGGGTCAGCATTGAAGGCTGACGAGAGGACACCAGCCGATTCTTCTGGAGGTCGAAGGGGTTGCCTACAATGAGACCTATCCGACGTAGGACATCCCTGTTGTTCTTAAAGTCTACAGTAACGAATTTCACTAGTTTGTCCTTGAGGAAGTTCTTAAAATCCTGGCACTCAACGTCGGCATGGCATATGTGGTAGACCAAGCAAACGTTATGTACGCAAACCTGGATCACGGCGAGCTTCTTCCTCTCTTCGTCCTATAGATCCTTCTCTGGTCCCAGGACTGTGGTGTACTCAACATCTAGCCCAGCGACCCACTCATCATCTGAGTTTTCAAACATGCGTCTGAAGAGAGAAAGGCATCCTTTCACCGTCGCGGAAGAACGGGTGTAGATGACGTCAAACTCATCACCAGTGATGGTTCTAACCTTGTACTCACCGCCGATCGTGGAGATTTGGGACGCCATGGATTTGGGAGGAGGGTTAGGATTAGTGGAACTGCCGTAATGTGAATGGACGGGATGACTAGGAGCAAACCGCCGTAGTATTGAAGGACGTGCGGGGACGAGTAGGAGCGAACTACTAGCGTGCGAACGGCAGGGTAGTGGCTTTCCCTTCTCCCATCATACGAGCTTCCGAGAGCCCTTGGGTCTGAGATCGAACGGTTGCATGGCGTGATTCTAGACCTATGGGTGAATATCCTATCCCAGGGGGTTATTCTGCAAATTTTCAGCAACTTAGCATGCGACCGTTTGATCTCAGATCCAAGGGCTGCCAGCAGCCCGTATCATGGTCGCGCCTACCACGACCGTCGCGTTGCTCGCGCGGTCGCGCCCTTGGAGATTTAACACGGTGCGTTAGGCTATCTGATGTTGGCATGTCATACATAGTCATCACTTAGTCACTCATACTACAACAAGGTTGGCTATAAGGTTGGCTATAAGTGTATTTTTTTACTCCTCTCTATCTCTTTCTTCATAATGGAGGTGGTCAGAAATCGGGAGACTCACGCCGGTCGTAGCGCCGCAGTTAAAATGATAATGGCAAGTCAAATCATGGGGCCCCACCTGTCCAGCAGTAACTCGCTGTCAAATCACATAGCCCTACGTTTGCACCAGCCTACTCCCTCGTCTTCTCGCGTCTCTGTTGAACCGACTAGGCGGAACTGCCCCGCCTACCGCGCAGGAAAAGCCCTGCCCTCGACTTTTAAATACAACTACATCCGCTTAAGAATCCAATGATATACTTTTTGTGACATAGTAACTCATATTTAGTTAGTCAAATGGATGACCTAGAACTACGTGCAGGCCCTATAAACCGAGACGCCTAAAAATAAAAAACCAAGACAGAGAGGGTAGTTTAGCACGTATCTTTTTAGATCAATATAGTTGGGATTCACCAAGGAGCAAAACCAAGTGGTAGGCTGCCCCTGTCGTGTTGGCGTAGCAACTCAAGCAGGTT
Source organism: Triticum aestivum (assembly GCF_018294505.1). Taxonomy (NCBI): domain Eukaryota; kingdom Viridiplantae; phylum Streptophyta; class Magnoliopsida; order Poales; family Poaceae; genus Triticum; species Triticum aestivum. Next base: position 247,953,065 of record NC_057806.1, on the reverse strand, counting down.
CAGTCCGCACACGAAATGGCGACACACTTAACAGGACCCCTTTGGCCGACATGTGGCTCATCCACCGTCTTGTTCCACGTGTGATGCACCAAATTGCAGTTCGGAGCAGCGGTTGGAATTGGAGGCACCCCGGTCGTAGCGCTGCAGTAGTAGAAAATGAGCGATGATGGGTCAAATCACAAAGCCCCACCTTTCCCGCATTAAGCTGGGCGGATGAAGCAACCATCATTTCACTCTAGGGCGCAAGAGCATAAAGAAAAGAGAAAACAATGATGCGTGCGGCAGCTACCTAGGGCACCTAGGGTAGGGGTCTCCACTACAGATCCTTTTTTTAAAGCGCCTCCACTACAAATCGGCTTCTCCCTCGTCCTCTTGAAGAAAACCGATGATGAGTGCGACAGTAGGGTTTGTAGGAGTAATACGGCGTGCGGGGCCACATCGTAGTAAACGGGTTTGAGTCGACGCCTTAAATATGTGTGGGCCGCTTGGTTTTACGGGAAGGAGGCAGCATTTTGGGTTCGGGGACCAGTGGAGATATAGTACGTACAAAAAATTGTGGACGTAGGTTCGACCGAAAGGCAATGATGCATGGGCCCTGCATTTTGATATACCCGGGGCCGCGTGAAATTTGCTACTCTACTCAAAACTAGTAAGGTACACATGTATTTAACGCCTGAGATTTTGAAACCAAATTATGAATAAATACACACTATAGCATGTAAAGCTTTGAGTCATATATGCATGATGTAGATGTTCGTTTAGTTCTTAAAGTTCATCTCATTCAAAATCAATTAGTTTTATAAAAATGTTAAGATTCATGGGGTTGTGCATTGTAAATCATAAAGTAAAAAACAAATAATGGAAATTCATTTAGAAAAAATAATCAATTATGATACAGAAGATTCTAGAACAAAGGAGAAGTGCTTGTGTTTTGAGGTTTGTGCATTATGCCTAAGTTCAACCATGGAGTCTTCTAAATTGTACATGTGGCAGATCTGGTGGAATGTTGATGATATCCAACGGCCAGTAGTGCTCAGATTTTCCTATCTCTGCACTGTCGGGTTAGCTTCATCGAGCGACCATCTTTCAAAGTTATTGGCACACTATATAGTTCTTGTGCCATAGTTGATATAGGATGAAAACCTAGAGGGGGTCTTTTCACACTTGGAGGGGGAAAAGGGAAAACTCTCAAGAACACAAAGAGGAAATCACTCAAACAATTCCCCAATTACACATCCACTAAGGATAGCAACATAAGATCCACAAGTCACAAACATAATCAAAGGAAAGATACAATGGCAAAGTTCTTCCCACTCCTAGGAGATGAGGTCTTGAAGATAGTCTTCTCCTAGAGGAGGTCTTGAAATCCACTAGGATTCTTCCCAAAGGGGCCTTGATTCCACAAATGGGAAGGTAAAAGGAGCAAAGCTCACCAATATCTCATCTAATACTTTGCTAACCCTAAACATAGCCCTAGGTACGGTTTATATAGTCTTGGGGTCGAAAGAGATGAAGAGGGGCTCGGTTTGGGGATCTCAGCCGTCCATCCTGGGAGGCCCGTTCGCACGGGGGTCCCGTGGGCACGGTACAGGCCCGTGCGCACGGGGTGCTCCAGCGCCAACTTCCTGGATAGCCCGTGGGCACGGGGTCTCGGGGGCCCGTGCGCACGTGGTCACCAGGGACTTCCAGTTTTCCTGCTGTTGCACTCCGTCTTGGTCCGCGTGGCCTTGGGGTGGTTCCTCTTCTCCTTGGGGGTGCTCCTAAGCCTCTTGGTGGTGTTCCTCTTCGTACCTAATGAGACATAGCGTATCTTGGTGAGGTAGCAGCATTGCTCCATTCGTATCCATATGCAAGCTAAGTAGGAAGGAGTTCACCTCGGTTTCCAAAGCACGTGCTCTAGCTCTTGTTATAGGTCCATGTGGGGCTTGATGTGTCGATGTAGAGTCCATGGGGATGATGGAAGGATGCTCCGCATCATCTCCCCCCCCCCCTTGGGAGAGATCCGTCCACGAATCGTGATCTTCATCACCATGGTACTTAGCCAAGTCTTTGACGTTGAATGTGTCGCTCACATTGTACTTGTCTTGTGGGATGTCGACCTTGTAGGCGTTGTCGTTGTAGTGTGCGAGTACCTTGAATGGGCCATTGGCTCTTGGAAGTAGCTTGGACTTTTGCTCCTTGGGAAAACGATCCTTGCAGAGATGTACCCAAACTCGGTCACCCGATTGGAACTCCATTGGGGACTTGTTGGCGTTGCGCTTGGTCACGAGTCGTTGTACTTAGCGCTCTATGGTGTGCCTTGTATCTTCATGCATCTTCTTGAGGTGGTTTACTCGGTCGCTTGCGTCCATGTTGATGCGCTCTTGTAGTGGTAGAGGAAGAATGTCCAATGGGGACAATGGGTTGAATCCATCGACGACCTCGACAGGGGACTTCCCGGTAGTCGAATGTCTTGCACGGTTGTAGGCGAACTCGGCGATTGGGAGACACTCCTCCCACTCCTTGATGTTCTTATTGATCAAGACTCGTAGTAGAGTGGAGAGTGTACGGTTCGTCACCTCCGTTTGGTCGTCGGTTTGAGGGTGGTACGCCGTGGAGAAGAGTAACTTGATTCTGAGCTTGGCACATAAGGTCTTCCAAAAGTAACTCAAGAACTTGACGTCGCGGTCCGAGACAATTGTCCTTGGCATTCCATGAAGACATAATATTTCCCTACAAAACAAAATTGCAATATGTGAAGCATCGTCTATCTTATTGCAAGGAATGAAATGAGCCATTTTGGAGAAACGGTCCACAACAACAAACACGGAGTCCTTGCCATTTCGAGTTCTAGGCAAACCAAGTACAAAGTCCATGCTAATGTCTTCCCAAGGTTGGTATGGAACTGGTAAAGGCATATAGAGACCATGAGATTGAGCTTTGGACTTAGCTTTGCGACATGTAGAACACCGGTTGGTGAAACGATTGACGTCGCAAAACATCTTTGGCCAAAAGTAGCTCTTCGAGAGCATGGCGAACGTCTTGTCACGTCCAAAGTGTCCCATTAAGCCTCCTCCATGAGATTCCTGCAAAAGAAACAAACGAAGAGAGGACTCGGGAATGCAAAGTTTGTTAGCTCTCATAAGATATCCATCTTTTAGGTAATAGCATTCCCAAGATGTAATGCGACAAACACTTGGCATAAGGAGTAGCAAAAGTTGTATCATGCTCATACAAGTCTTTGATATGCTCGAAGCCAATGACATCTAACTCAAGTTGCGTGACAAGCATGCATGTGCGGGAAAGGGCATTCGCTACGATGTTTTCTTTGCCCTTGATGTACTTTATGACATAGGGAAAAGACTCAATAAATTCACTCCATTTAGCATGACGCTTGTTCAACTTAGTTTAACCCTTAAGATACTTGAGGGTCTCATGATCGGTATGAATGATAAACTCATGGGGACGAAGGTAATGTTCTCATTCATGCAAAACGCGGACTAAAGCATATAGCTCTTTGTCATAGATGGGGTAATTGAGTAGCGCTCCGGAAAGTTTCTCACTAAAGTAAGCTATGGGGCGCTTCTCTTGCGTTAACACACCTCCTATGCCGTTACCACTAGCATCGCAATGAATTTCAAAAGGTTTGTCGAAGTTGGGTAAAGCAAGCACGGGAGCATGAGTAAGCAAATTCTTAAGCTCATTGGATGTGGTATCTTGGGATGGTCCCCAAACAGAAGGCGCATTTTTATTGCTCAAAGCATGCAAAGGCGAAGCAATGGTGCTAAAATCCTTCACAAAGCGATGATAGAAACCCGCAAGACCAAGGAAACTACGCACTTGATGCAAGTTGGTTGGTTGCGGCCAAGTCTTAATTGCATTGATCTTGGACTCATCTACATGAACACCTTTAGAAGAAACAACAAAACCCAAGAAAACGAGCTTATCAACACCAAAAAGGCATTTCTCCATATTAGCATAGAGGCGCTCTTTTCTAAGAGTTTGCAAAACGGTGCGGACATGGGTGACATGCTCTTTGATGGATTTGCTAAACACAAGAATTTCATCAAAGTAAACCACAGCAAATATACCAATGTAAGGGCGAAAGACATGATTCATAAGGCGCATAAAAGTTCCTGGTGCTTCCGAAAGACCCATAGGCATGACTAACCACTCATACAAACCAAACTTGGTTTTGAAGGCGGTTTTCCATTCATCACCCTCTTGTATGACGATTTGATAGTAACCACTCTTAAGATCAATTTTGGAAGATATAGTGGCACCGCTAAGCTCATCAAGCATATCATCTAGGCGTGGAATGGGGTACCTATAGCAAACGGTGATAGCATTGATAGGTCTACAATCGGAGCACATGCGAAAGCTACCATCACGTTTTGGCACAAGAATGACCGGTACGGCACAAGGGCTCAAACTTTCACGCACATGTCCATGGTCTATGAGATGCTTTACTTGCCTTTGAATTTCTTTGGTTTCTTCGGGGTTGACGCGGTAGGGAGCTTTGTTTGGAAGTGGCGCTCCGGGAATGAGATCGATGCGGTGCTCAATGCCTCGTAGTGGAGATAGTCCCGGAGGTAGCTCATCGGGGAAAACATCTTGAAATTCCTGCAATAGAGAAGATAACACCAAAGGTAGATTGTGAGATGTGTTAGTTTTTGGTGCCTCATCCTTGCACAATAGGACATAGTGTAGGACACTTGATGGGTTCTCACACACTTCTCTCATCTCACGTTTGGTGGCAAATAGGACTAAGTTTTTCTTCTCGCTCATCGTGGAGACACTCAATTTGGGCTTGTAGCACTCACTCTCTTTTTTGTGGCTCACTCTCTCACTATTCTCTCCATGATGGGTGTTTTGCTTGTCGGCGAGCACTTGGCTTGGAGGCATAGGACGTAGTACAAACTCTTTCCCTTTCATTTTGAAGCTATAGTGATTGGTACGCCCATTATGAATGACACCTCGGTCAAATTGTCATGGCCGCCCAAGAAGGAGGTGGCAAACGGTCATCGGAAGGACATCACACTCCAAAGTGTCTTCATAGGCACCGATCTTGAAAGAGACTTGTACTCGATGCTTGACTTGTATGGTGCCGGTGTCACTTAGCCATTGAACCTTGTAGGGGTGAGGGTGCTTCATCTTGACCAGTTGGAGTTTGGAGCATAGTTCTTCACTTGCTAAGTTGTGGCAACTATCTCCATCGATGATGACCTTGACGGACCGTCCGTTGATGCCGGCCTTTGTGTGGAAGATATGGCATCTTTGATCCTCGTCTTGTTAATGTTGAAGAGTCAAGACCTTGGAGACAACAAGAGCGGGACTTGAATCTTCATCACAAAAGACTTGATCATCTTCGTCTTTGTTGTTCACTTGTCGGTGCATGGCCACTTTCTCAAGGGCTTCCATTTCTCCTTCACTCATGGAGTCATAGGTTCCGTCGTCGTTGAGGATCATGGTGCGCCTGTTTGTGCACTCGAAGGACTTGTGGCCTCGGCCTCCGCATGTGAAACATTTGATGGAACTTGTCTTGATGGTCTCATCAGTTGGAGTAGATGATGATGAAGCTTTCGGCTTGAAGTTGCTTGTAGTAGGAGGACGACTTGGGCTTGTCGAAGTCTTCTTGTAACTTGACTTGTCGCCGGTACTTGGTGATGCTCTAGTTGAGGTAGGAGTTGCCGAAGTCGCGGGAGCTTGATAAGAGAAGCCGTAGGTCTTGGACGAGTACTTGGCATATTTGAAGTCATCTTGCACTTGGCATTCCGCTTTGGTGGCTTGGTGCACTAGCTCGATGAGATTTCAGTATGGTTGGAAGTCGGCGATCTTCTTGATGGGATGGTTGAGGCCATTCAAGAAGCGTGCCATTGTTTGCTCATCATCTTCCGTGACATTGGCTCTTATCATTGCAATCTCCATCTCCTTGTAGTATTCTTCAACGCTCTTGGTTCCTTGCTTGAGTTGTTGGAGTTTCTTGAAGAGGTCGCGGTTGTAGTAGGTAGGTACGAAACGTGCTCTCATGACATCCTTCATTTGCGCCCAAGTAGTGATGGGTGGATCACCTCTTGCCTCTCGGCGCTCAATGACTTATTCCCACCAAATAAGGACATAGTCTTGGAACTCAAGGGATGCCATCGTGATCTTCTTCTCTTCTTCATAATTGTGCAAACGGAAGATCTTGTCAACTTTCAATGCCCATGAAAGGTACTCTTCGGGATCGTTGCTTCCATTGAACTTGGGCATGGTGAACTTGAGCTTGCCGTAGCGTTTCTCTTTATTGTATTGGGGTCGGGGATGATGACGCCCATGTTGTAGATGATTGTTCAACTCGTGGTGCTCTTGACGCAGAGGGTTGTCAACCTCATGTTGCTCTTGTCGTGGAGGATTTCCATTGTCTTCATGCTCTCGATGAACTTGATGGTGTTGGCGAGCTTGTGGGGGAGCTTCGCGAGCTCGAGGAGGAACTTGACGATGCACGTGAGCTTGAAATATTTGTTCTTGAATTTCTTCATGAAGTGCTTCCTCTTGTTCATGGGCTTGACGGCCTCGGTCGGCAACAGCTCGACTTGAATCACGTAAATCTTGTTGTGCCGCAAGTGCTTGCTCGTCATGGAGTTGTTGTTCTTGATGTTGTGTCTCGGCATCCTGTGCATGTTGGTGTAGACGCGCGCGTTCTTCCTCTTCATGTTGGCCACGTTGTTGTTCTCGTGCTAGCGCAAAGGCTTCTTGGGTTTGACGTCATTGATGCTCTTGCAAGTCGGTGTCGCATAGAGGATTGAGGTTTGGTGATGCTCGTTGCACGCGGCACGTCGAAGAGTGTTGGAAGATGGTGTACTTGAGCCGGAGAGGGTGAAGTCAGAGTGGCGGCTTGAACGGCTCCTTCTTGAAGTGGAAGACGAGCGGTTGAGCAACAAAGCACGAATTTCGTCCATCCTCGCGTCATTCTCTTGCTTGTGATCGTCGAGCTTGTGGTCGAAGTAGTCCCTTGTACGCTGCTCAGAAAGTCGCAAGTCGGCGGCAAGGTTGTCGATGCGTTCACTCATAGCTTGTTGCTCTTGATGCAAAGCACGTTGTGCACCAAAGAGGTGACTCTTGGTGACGAAGGAGTTCATGTCGTCATCTTGCTCCATGAAGAGTGGGTTTGTAGAAGTACTCGGCCTATCCATCATGAGAAAGTGGTGGTGAGTAGGAAAAATGATAGAATAAAACCAAAGTTACCTTTTCCAAAGATTGTGGATGTAACAAGTACGATCTCACGATGCTGTAATAGGGGAATTGGTACCGGGAATTGTTTCTCACACCTACAAGTAAAGGGCTTATGGAGGAGCTCAGTTAGGATGGTGGCAAAAATTTCAAGCAAATGTTAGTCAAGATATCGATAAGGTTGAGAAGATTCACAAAAATGCAAGTAAAAACAAATAGATCAAACCCAATGATATCACTAGGAACACACACACGGAAGATAGATGGGATCCGCACAACCAAGGGGTGAGCTCAAAATGTGCAACCAAGGAAACTGCTCTTGTTGTGCGAATACTAGAGAGACGCTAGCTTGATTGCTCAAATGGGCTAGATACGCATGTGCACCAACCTAGAAGAGAAACGTGCCGTCTTCAATCCCGACTATGCTATGTAAGAGGTGTCAAAGATGATATGCAAAAATGGCTCGATGCTATTGCTTACAAGCTTTTTGTTGCTCCTCTTTTGCTTAAAAGCTTTTCTTGTTTTTTTAAGCTAGAGCCAAGTATGATATGAGACAAGTATGTAAGATATGCACGGGAGAGACTTATGGCACTAAGATGGTAACATGATGACTATGGTGCACAATAGCGTGGCCCGGCAATTCTCAACTTGCTAGTCTCGATGGGTAAGCGACGCGAAATGGCTTGGGTTATCAATGCAAAAGCAAGGGTGAGATGTCGTTGAGGTTACCGTCCGATCGTACGGTAAGAATGAAGTCGTTGAAGCCGGTGTGGTGTCCGAGTAGATGATCGAGTGACGGCAATGATGATGTCCAAATGCGCCTAAGTAGCCGAAACACCTTAGGACACAAGAGAAACCGCGGTCCAAAACTCAAACAACCACGAGAAATAGTGCGGAAGAACACGAGTGTTTGTATGGAAGCAAAATGGTGCAGACAAAAGATGGCCGAAAGTTCCTGGATGGTCCGTGCGCACGGGGTAAGTGAGGCCTGTGTGCATAGGGTCCCGTGTGCACGGGGTCTCGAGGGCCCGTGTGCACGGGGTGTGCTGGGAACGGATGACAACCTCCGGATCCGTGGGGATTTTCGAAGATAAGGACAATTTCGAGGATTTGGAAGGTGGGGAAGCAGGAAGATGGGTAGATCCACTTGCCAAACTCCAAATTCATGGATCAAAACAACCAAATCTCACAAGATCCAACAAACTGCAAGAAATTTTTTTGGGCTATTTTTGTGGGGATTTTCGAATTTGGACAAAAAACAACAAAATTAAGCTAGCAAATGGGGGGATGGGACTCCAAGATGTGAATCAACCTTGCTCATGATACCAAAATGATATAGGATGAAATCCTGGAGGGGGATATTTTCACGCTTGGAGGGGGGAAAGGGCAAACTCTCAAGAACACAAATAGGAAATCACTCAAACAATTCCCCAATTACACATCCACTAGGATAGCAACATAAGATCCACAAGTCACAAACACAATCAAAGGAAAGATACAATGGCAAAGTTCTTCCCACTCCTAGGAAATGAGGTCTTGAAGATAGTCTTCTCCTAGAGGAGGTCTTGAAATCCACTAGGATTCTTCCCAAAGGGGCCTTGATTCCACAAGTGGGAAGGTAAAAGGAGCAAAGCTCACCAATATCTCATCTAATACTTTGCTAACCCTAAACATAGCCCTAGGTACGGTTTATATAGTCTTGGGGTCGAAAGAGATGAAGAGGGGCTCGGTTTGGGGATCTCAGCCGTCCATCCTGGGAGGCCCGTTCGCACGGGGGTCCCGTGGGCACGGTACAGGCCCGTGCGCACGGGGTGCTCCAGCGCCAACTTCCTGGATAGCCCGTGGGCACGGGGTCTCGGGGGCCCGTGCGCACGTGGTCACCAGGGACTTCCAGTTTTCCTGCTGTTGCACTCCGTCTTGGTCCGCGTGGCCTTGGGGTGGTTCCTCTTCTCCTTGGGGGTGCTCCTAAGCCTCTTGGTGGTGTTCCTCTTTGTACCTAATGAGACATAGCGTATCTTGGTGAGGTAGCAACAATGCTCCATTCGTATCCATATGCAAGCTAAGTAGGAAGGAGTTCACCTCGGTTTCCAAAGCACGTGCTCTAGCTCTTGTTATAGGTCCACGTGGGGCTTGATGTGTCGGTGTAGAGTCCATGGGGATGATGGAAGGATGCTCCACATAAATAGTTGCATGTTTTGGAAAAAAGCTACTAGTGGGTTGTACTATCTATTTAGGAATAGAAGATGTATACATGGAAGTTGTAGGGAAAGAGTTGACATGGAGCATCTCAATTCCTATGAGTAGGGATTGGAAAAGAGATGTCATTTGGTTCACATCATAGGAACTTTTCTATTGAATCTAGAGATGACATGTATCTCAATTCCTATGAGGATAGATTAGAAGAGAGATGTAATTTGGTTCATATCATAGGAACTTTTCTATTGAATATACGCTAATGTTTATTTTCCTTTGAAATTAAGGGAGTGTAGGAATCCATTCATATGAACCAAGTGGCTCTAAATCTATAGAAATGATATCATGTTTATTTCCTTTGAAATGTGGAGTATATGAATCTATTCCTATGAACCAATTGGCTCTAAAGGAAAAAATCCTATAAAAATCATATCATATAGAGTTCCTATGATATTCCTCAACACTAAAGGATGCTTGAAATTGTTGCGGGTGATACGATGGTCTTTGTTTGTAGACTCCTCACCCATCTTTATAGTTACCTCTCGAAGATGAATGAAATGATATATACATGGTATTCTACATGTGCAATTTGGTACACGAAAACTCGGTAAAAGTTTGCGAGGTTCGAATTTTCAATAAAGCTATATGCACTGCATTTCGGAACGGAGGGAGCATACTGCAGTTGCTAACACTCACGTGGAAGATTTGTGTGTAGGAGAGTGGCTGTTCTGTTAAATGACATGGCAAAACTGACACTATCGGATGCCGATCTAACGGTTCTTACGGCGTTCGTCAGGAAAAGGCTTGTGGCGAACGTTTGTTGGATAATGATTTACGGACACATGCATTGCGTTGATACGTGTCCCCCTCTCTCTCACGCACACGCACCCTCATGAGTCACGACTCTTCCGAGTCCTCTCGCAGACTCGCACGTCACACCCACCTTCTATCTGCAGGTAGACGTCACGCACATATGTGCTCTTCACACCCTACCCTCAAAACTTCTAAAAAACAAAAGACGGCGTGCACATTTTATTTTAGCTCACACGTCACACACTTATACTATTACTCTTGCGGCGAACGTTCTTTGGGCATAGTATATTGTACTCTCACGAAGAGAAGCGGTGCACGCACGCACTAGTTCTCTCACACCCACTCGTGGGTACATGTAGGAGCGCATTTTTTTGAAGCCGGTACAACAAAATCACTCCACTATATATAAAAGCAGGAGCCTTAGTGCTTGCTTTACTAGGGTTCCTCTCGTTCACTCTCTCATGCTCTTGAGATCTAAGCAACACATAGGTGGCCACACTCTCTCTCGGCTCACGGCTGGTCACAAATCCGGCCGGACAACCTCGACCGGGGCAGGGGTGTAGGTGCATCGTTCACGCTGTCGTCGGCGGCGAGGGAGGAGACCAACGGCTGCCCGCGCGTCCCGATTGGCGGCCATGCCGTTCTCTCCGAGAGACCGCCGGCTCGGGAGGGCCTCCGACCCCTTCTTCCTCCCTGTGGTATTGTGGCCAAGATGCAGCCTCCCGACGCCGTCTTTGCCACATGCCGACGACCCTCAGGTATATATTCCTTCGAAACCTTCCTTGCTCTACTGCCCCAGCTCCCTTCGTGTGGATCCTTTTCTACATCCGTCCATTGTTCCAAAGCCACCTAGACTTCTACTATTATTAGAAGTAAAGCTAGTTCATACAGTCGACTCAAAGCGTTGGTTCAAACAGGGAAGAAAATGGGAAAGCTATAGCATGAATCTAGGACTTGGTTCTAAGAGGAAACGGGGGAAAGTAGTAATATTTGTCACTGTTTAAATAACCGTATTTCATATTTGCGCAAACAGGGATGTTTGTCTCCATATCGTTTCGGGATGTCTGTCTCCGTATCGTTTCTATCTGCGCAATCAAAAGCACACACCTCAGTTTTAGTACAACTGCGCAAAATGAGATGGCTATCCCTCGTTGCCATCGTCTAAGCTCCCGTCCTCAAGGTATCCCTACATTGGTAGTAACTAAGGTAGAATGACCAACGCAATCTAAAAGAAGCTGATTCGTACGTTTTACTTCCTGATTGCAGTGTAGGGACGAGCGAAAACAACTGCATCCTAGTCCAGAATGCACTTTCTACCAGTTCATCCATGGACCGAGGACTAGCTGGCACAGCTGCACGGCGGTTTTTTGGACAGGTGCGTGGACAAGAGGCGTTGTGGTCTGCTTATTTCTACAAATAGCGGTGCTTAAATTTAGTGGAATGCACAAGCATTTCAGCTGGTCAGTACACTGCATGGTTCAGTTCAGCATTCCAGCTGAGACCACAATTATAATTGGTTATTCTGGAATGAGAGAACCTAACCCTGAATGGTGGCAACAAGAAAAAACCAGAGTGAACTCCAGGAAATTTAAGCCTGCCGGGAGGCCCTTTGCTCAGAGAAGCCTTGCTTGTTTTTTCCTGATTTGTAAACCTTCTCACAACTTTGTCTTTTGTTGTGAACTAGTATATGTTTGTTATGTTCTATGAATCATTGAGATGTATAAAATTGCTTAACTTATGCTTTTCAAGTTTTTTATGAAGACGAGTTTAATGTGAGTGTTCCACATGAGCACTGGACTAGCGTGTGAACATTTGGAATTTATTACATTGTGGCCTCAATTAACTGCATGAACCACTATAACAAGATACATAGTTGCTTATATGTCAGACAGCAAATTGTTGATTGTTAGCTGGTCGATAGCCTAGTGTTGAAGCGAGCTGAGCCAATGTGTCGTGTTTTGAACAACTACTTACAAGTGGGGTAGCACCAACAGTGTTTAGAAGTACTTATGTATACGTCGGCGCACGGTTCTCAAACGAGTGCTCTATTTCATCAAAACACACACTGCTCGTATGATAAACCGTGACAACTTATGTCTTACCATGCCATATTCATGAAAAAACTAGTGACGACGCATCTGTTTCAGCAACTATTATGATGGTTCTCACATGATTCACGGGCACACAAAAGTAGCAGCAGTTCCCATAGACAGATTCAAATAGAGTACTAGCCCCAGAGGGGTCGATAACAGGCAAGGTTCGGATAATTAGACACAATCCAAACTACTATTAAACACTAGCTGGGGCAACTATTTCATGCCTTGATCTAATTTGGGCTAGACACAAGACGGACCTTGCCATGAACATCATCGAGGACGTCCCGCAGCAGCTCAATCCTGTGAACCTTCATGAAGACAACCTTGTGGCCTTGCCACTGATAAACTTGTTTGTGGAGGCATGCCACGTCATCTTCCTGCGTAAGCTTGACAAGAACAGTATGCCTCATAAATGAACGAGTAGCTTTGAACTTCTTGTGCTTTAGTACACCCTAGACAACACGCGTGACAACAGTGAGGCTGGAATACAACTCTTCATTGGTATAAGCGCAAATGGCTTCCAGGATCCAACAGCCTAAGAACTCTGTTTTCCCAGTGCGTATATTCAGGTCGTCCGCCTCATAGCGAGTGACATGTACAACCACACAATCCTTGTCTGCATCAGGGCTCTAATTGAAACAGAAACAAATTCTGAATTACTTTTCAGTATAAGAAACACAAGTTATTTAAACCACTATGTATAGCATGGCATCGAAGCTAATAAAATTTTGCATTATTAATCACCACATACTTCCTTTTCTAAAAAAATCACCACACACTTAGATGAAACACCACAATCAAGATCGGCAAAGAAGGAAATCACCTTGGGCAGCTCAGCGGCGGGGGGGACACATCCTCGAAGGGGGAAAACTGCTCCTGCAGTGCCACAGGGGCTGTAACCTCAAACGGGGCGTTGACCATCTCAGTAGTGGCCGTGAGCGTATCTGGGGTCAGCTCGGTGGTTGCCTCCATCTTCTTGGAGCTCTCTGTCTCGTGGGGATCAGCCTCCCGCGTCTGCTCTAATATCGGCAGATCTTTGCCTAGTTCTCCTTGGTCCATCATGAAACTAACGAATACTAGGAGACCACTGAAAGGAAAACACAATCGCAATGACAATGAAACAAAAAAGAGAGTGAGGATCGGTTACTGCTTTGCAAAAGTTCTTTTTTTCCTCTGAACGAAAATATACCAACATCACGGATCCGCTTACCTTCCCTTCGTTCGGAGAGAAGAACAGTGGCAGATGAAGGGGATTCAGCGAAGAGTGAAATGATGGTTGCTTCGTCCATCAAACTTAGACTGCGGGGAGGTGGGGTTTTGTGATAAGACGGCTCGTTACTGCCGCGCTATGACCGGGGTGACTCTCCGCCTGCATACTGCCTTCTAATTTGGTGGATGGCATTTGGGCCCGCGCGATGCATGGCCCGCATGTCGGTGAACAAAAGTATAACGGCATTCAGTAGAGGGAGACGTTTCAATGACCTAGGAGGAGCCAGAAGCGGTAGAGTGTCTCCACTGTACTAGTAGTAATTGTTTTTCTAGGTAGCTGTAGAGTGTCTCCACTGTACTAGTAGTAATTGTTTCTCTGGGCCCAAGACAAAACAGCCCATCCACATTAGTAAATAGTAAAATCAATTCAAAAGCCCATATATTTACTGAATTGACTGATGGGTATGTTGAAGAGCAAAAAAAGGAGTTTCAGGTGGGCAAAAGAGCTTCTGAACGTGTCGGGCTTCTATTTACAATATATTGTGGTCATAATCCAGTAAATTTTACGACCCAGGATGTTCGTTCTATGGACCTGACCTATCCATTTGACTGTGACTGCCGAAAACAGTGCTGGAGTTAGATGTTGTTGCCCTTTTCAATCTGGTTTCTTTGTAAACCTGATGAACAATTAACCCTCGTGCTTTTGTACAGTTTGTAAGCTGGAGTTAGATGTTCCTGCCCTTTTCAACTCCGCTGTGACTGTCATATTTTCTTTGAAACAAGGCAAATGGCTTGCCATTCGTTTAATTTAGAGTGAAATATTGTAACAAATCCCAACCAAGGGAAATAACATCACTCTCGCCCGCTGCTTGAGCTCACTGTGCATTACAGAAGCCAAGTGATTAGCCCCCACCAGCACCCACAAACTTATTTCGAACTAGCACATCAAATGGGCTGTAAATTTTCATAGTAAAGCCCGCATGACCGTGACAGATTTGGATTCTGACATTTGGGACCCGCGAGGAAATAGCCTATCCAAGGTGGTGTCGACTTACTAGCCAGTCAACAAACGATTCTGCCTACCAGCCGTTGGATTGACATCCAACATCTGTCGTGTATCTTCTATCTCTTGTCTTCTTCTTCCTCCAGCCGCCCAAACCAAACCACCCTGTCGGCTCCGCCTGCTCCCGCCTCCCATGGTTGGCTGCGCCTCCGCCGCCCTACCGTATGTACCCTCCAACGTTGTCCAGTCCCTCCCTCTATTCCCCTACACGTCCTGTTATTCTCGGGCGACGTCAGCCCCAACACGCACCCGCACCCGAACCAGTCAACCCTCGCACTCCCCTCCACCTGCGACTGGACCGGCGCACCTTCAACGGCTCATGTTCGTTCTGTCCGAGGCCTCGCCGTCATCCTCCGCCTTGCGGCCTTGGTTCGCTCGTTGTGCGCGGTGCACCGCCCTCTTGCGTTGTCAACGTCGTCAACAACCGATAGGAATAAGGAGATGATTGTACATGGAGAGGATGACAGTAGGGACCCACCAGCGTCATGGCAGTACGCAAGCAAGTGCCTCTATATTACAAGCCCAAAAATATGGTTCCTCCTAATGGTTGGACGTCTGGGGCTCATGCCATTGTCAACGTAGTCAATAAACGAGAGAATTACACTACGAGCGGCTGACACCAGGGACCCAGCAAGTCGCACATTTTTTTAGGAACAAGCAGTTGTTATTTATACTAGTTTTAGCGACGGATCAGGGTAACAATGGGGCTGTGCGGGGGTTGTGGCCTGTCTAGCCAGGGTTTTATTTATGTTTACCACATCATGAGCCCAGTTGTGTTTTTTTCTTGCTGAAATGGCTAGCCCAGTTCTATTTTTTTAAGAAATACCCAAACAAGGCCTACTTGCTTTATCGTCCCTGCTGGGCTGCAAATCTTTCAAGACGAGGAGAGTTTCATTCAGTTTACCCAGAAATGGGCTGTACGTTTTTAAAACACATCAAACTGGGAATTAGTTTCAATTTTTTTCATTACAAGATCTTAAATTCCATTGATTTGTATGCGTGGACAATTATTTGGATTTTATATTTATATAAATTATTTTTCAAAATAGTTTGAATGTGAATTGATATTTCTGGATTAAAAACAGTTGATCGCACCAAAATATGCAAAATTTCGTATACTTTTTAACCGTGGCCACAATATGGGGTGTAATGCTAACAAAAAGAAGATGTGCTCCAAAAAATTCTTAAGAATTAGCAAATGGGATGTACATTATTAGAAATAATGGCAGATGGGCTGTATGATGTTTTCCACAGATTTGAGGCTGACTTGTGCACCTACTACAGGTTGACGCGTATGCTTTCATAAAAAAAAAGGTTGACGCACACGCAACGCCCTGTTAACTTAGTCAACACATGAGAGCAGTGACTGTTGGATGTCCATCCAACGGCCATCGTGCTTCTTCAATCTCTGCTCTTCATGCTCCAGCCGCTCAACCAAGCGCCGACGGGACTGCCTGCTCCCTCCTCCCACGGCCGGCTATGCTGCCGCGCAGGCCTCATGGCCCCACCGTACTCCCATCGCTGGCCTAGCCATCCCTCTACTCACCCACACATGTTGTTATTCTCCGGCGACGGCAGACGAACCAGTAAACCCTCGTACTCCTCCGCGTGGGAAACAACTTTCGAGTATTCCCTGGCTCCGTGTTGTTCCCTTCCTAGGCCTCGTCGTCGTCCACCGCCCTGGTGCTCTCGGCGCGGCCTGGTCAACGTGGTCAATGAACGACATCCATCGGAAGTGGACTATACGTGGAGAGGCTGACAGCTGGGTCCATGGCCGCACGCAAGGAAATGCCTCCTTATTACGCGCAAAATAATGATTCCTCCACCTGATAGCTAGGACCCACAGGAAGGGCCTCTGTATTTCGCGAAAAAAAACGTTCCCCCCGCTGACAGGTCGGACCCACCAGCTATATCTTTGCACGCAAGGAAGTGCCTCCTTATTATGCCCAAAAAATGAATACCCCCCTGCTAGCTGGGATCCACCATATTGTAGGGCTGACTTGTGGGCCTACTGAGTTGACGGGGACGGAGGGCTTTGTCAACTTAGTCAATACTCCAGTGACCGTATGATGTCCATCCAACGACCATAGTGCTTCTTCAACCTCTGGTCTTCTTGCTCCAGTCGCCCAAAGCAGCGCCGGTCGTGTCGCCTGCTCCTGCCTCCCGTGGCCGGCTGTGCTACCGCGGAGGCCTCATCGCCCCCATACTACTCCCACCACTGGCCAGGCCATCCCTCCACTCACCCACACCCCCTGTTATTCTGCGGCGACGGCAGCCTCACACCGCAGCCGAACCAGTGAACGCTCGTACTCCTCTTTGCGTGGGCATCCACTGCCGCGTCTTGCCCGGCTCCGTGTCGTCCCCTTCCTAGGCCTCGCCATCGTCCACCGCCATGGTGCTCTCGGCGCGGCGTGGTCAATGTTGTCAACGACCGACTTCCATCGGAAGAGTACTGTACATGGAGAGGCTGACAACTGGGTCCACGGTAGCCGCAAGGAAGTGCCTCCTTATTACGCGGAAAATAATTATTCCTCCACCTGACAGCGAGGACCCACCGGACGGGCCACCAGTATTTTGCGAAAAAAAATCGTTTCCCCCTGATTGCTGGGACCCACCGGACGAGCCACCGTACTTCGCGAAAAAAATGTTCCCCCCGCTGTCAGCCCGGACCCACCGGAAGTGCCTCCTTATTACGCACAAAAATGAATACTCCCTCGGCTAGCTGGGACCCACCTTGGTGGGAGGCTGACTTGTGGGCCTACTATGTTGACGGGGACGAAGGGCTTTGTCAACTTAGTCAATATGAATGATTCTAGCTCCAGTGACCGTACGATGTCCATCCAACGGCTGTAGTGCTTCTTCAACCTCTGGTCTTCTTGCTCCAGCCGCCCAAAGCAGCGCCGGTCATGCTGCATGCTACTGCCTCCCGCGGCTGGCTGTGCTGCCGCAGAGGCCTCACCGCCCCCTACTATTCCCACCGCTGGCTAGGCCCTGCGGCAACGGCAGCCTCACACCGCAGCCGAACCAGTGAACCCTCATACTCCTCTCCGCGCGGGCTTCCACTGCCGCGGCTTCCCCGGCTCCGCGTCGTCCCCTTCCTAGGCCTCGCCGTCGTCCACCGTCGTGGTGCTCTCCGCGCGGCGTGGTCAACGTGGTCAAGGAACGACTTTTGTCGGAAGAGTACTGTACGTGGAGAGGCTGACAGCTGGGTCCACGGCCACAGCCCAGTTTTTTTGGTGATTTGCCAAGTAAGTCGCTTTGTCAGGCCTGTTGGGCTACAAATCTTTCAAGACGAGGAGAGCTTTCATTCGGCTGGCCGAGAAAATGGCCCAACAGATCTGAAAGGCAAGATCTTTGTTGCTAAGAGTGGATCCTTTCTAGAGAATAAGTTTCTCTTGAAAGAAGTGAGTGGGAGGAATGTAGAACTTGATGAGGTAATTGTACCTTCTCCCGAATTGGAAAGTAGTTCATCACAGAAATTAGTTCTAGTGATTTCTACGCCAATTAGTGAGGAAGCTAATGATGATGATCATGAAACATCAGATCAAGTTACTACCGAACCTCGTAGGACAACCAGAGTATGGTCCGCACCAGAGTGGTACGGTAATCCTTTCTGGAAGTCATGTTACTAGACCATGACGAACCTACGAACTATGAGGAAGCGATGATGAGCCTAGACTCCGTGAAATGGCTTAAAGCCATGAAATCCGAGATGGGATCCATGTATAAAGAACAAATTATGGACTTTGATTGACTTGCCCAATGATTGGCGATCCATTGAGAATAAATGGATCTTCAAGAGGAAGACAGACGCTGATAGTAGTGTTACTAACTACAAAGCTCGAATTGTCGCAAAAAGGTTTTCGACAAGTTCAAGGTGTTGACTACGATGAGATTTTCTCACGTATCGACGCTTAAAAGTATGTCCGAATCATGTTAGTAGTTGCCGCATTTTATGAAATCTGGCAAATGCATATCAAAACAACATTCCTTAATGGATTTCTTAAAGAAGAGTTGTATATGATGCAACAAGAAGGTTTTGTCAATCCTAAAGGTGCTAACAAAGTGTGCAAGCTCCAGCGATCCATTTATGGACTGGTGCAAGCATCTCGGAGTTGGAATATATGCTTTGATAAAGTGATCACAGCATATGGTTTTATACAGACTTGCGGTGAAGCCTGTATTTACAAGAAAGTGAGTGGGAGCGCTACAGCCTTCCTGATAAGTATATGTGGATGACATATTGTTGATCGAAAATGATGTAGAATTTTTCTGGAAAGCATAAAGGAGTGTTGGAAAGGAGTTTTTCAAAAAAAGACCTCGGTGAAGCTACTTACATATTGAGCATCAAAATCTATAGAGATAGATCAAGACGCTTGATATTTTTTTTTCAATGAGTACATACCTTGACAAGATTTTGAAGTAGTTCAAAATGGAACAGTCAAAGAAGGAGTTCTTGCCTATGTTGCAAGGTGTGAAGTTGAGTAAAGACTCAAAACCCGACCACGGTAGAAAATAGAAAGAGAATGAAAAGTCATTCCCTATGCCTAAGCCATAGGTTCTATAAAGTATGCCATGTTGTGTACCAGTCCTATTGTATACCTTAGCATGATTTTGGCAAGGGAGTACGATAGTGGTCTAGCAGTAGATCACTGGACAGCGGTCAACATTATCCTTAGAGGACTAAGGAAATATTTCTTAGTTATGGAGGTGATAAAAGAGTTCATCATAAAGAGTTACGTCAATGCAAGCTTTTGACACCGATCTAGATGACTCTAAGTCTCGGTCTAGATACATATTGAAAGTGAGAGCAATTAGCAAGACTAGCTCCGTGCAGAGTATTGTAGACATAGAAATTGGCTAAATAATGTTGTAGACAAAGAAACATATACAGATCATTCCTACATGGTGAGCATGAAGCCAAAACCATCCAGCCATCAGTCTGCTAGCCTTTTTTAGGTAGTCCAGGTTCTGAGCGGGCCAAATAGACTCTGGTGATCATCTGTTCGTCTTCTTTTATTGTAGACGTTAGTTTTCCGACTCTGATTGTCCGCCATGCCCCTACTCTGGTCTTCTCCCTAGATATTTGCAACAATAAGCCTTTGAGAATTTTATTTGTCATTCATGTGAGTTTTATGGATTTGTCTATATCTGAAAAAAGGCAGGTGGTGTACATCTGAGTTAATTTTCCAAATTTGGTTGTATTTTACATTGAAAGGAGAAGACGATCCCTACCACACCTTTGAGTTATTCCAATTCATACATCTTATGTCCACTTCAGAATATTGATGCAGTACAGATATAATAAGACTTTGTAGAAGTAAACACCATCGGAGAAGCGCCACGGGGATAAGTTATTTGGGGGGAGATGAACAACAGAAGGAGGCACCACAGTCATGGTGGTGCCGACAAGCTTGGTTGAGACCAAGTAGGTGAAGCTGCTGCCATCGACAATCGAGGAGGCACTGGAAAAGTTGTTCTTGTCCAAGTAGCGTCCGGAAGGACCTACAGGCCAGAGGTGGGAGCTTGGTTCTAGAGGTCGTGGGTTGGTTGAAGGAGGAGAGGGGTTGTGTAGAGATAGTTTGAGAGATACGAATGAAAACTTGGGAGGACAAAGACAATACCTTGTCTTGCTCATGTCCGGGCGATTGAGAAGGAAGCACTTGTATTGCAAGAGAAAATTTGGAGGAATATGTGGTGGTTTCAAAACTGATGCAAAAAAATTATCGATATTGGTTGGGTGCGATCTTAAACTGCAAATTGCAAGAGCTTATTGCATATATAAATGTTCTGGACCGTGGTGCACGGGCATCCAATAAAATATACATTTCAAGCGAAGTCAAATTTATTGTTTCTGGAATATTACATGTCTATATTTTATATATATGTGTGATTTTTGACATGCATTATGTCTACACTATGAGATGACAAAAAGCTTAAGGAGCCGTGGCAACGCATGGGCAGTCAACTAGTATATTTAAGGGCAGATTGGTACATACAATATTTACAATGCTATCATGCATGAGATTAGTAGATGGATGTGGTGCCCATGAGTAATAGCACCTGGGGTTACATAGATTATAATATAGGCGGCGGTTGTACAAAAGCAATGTATGGCATCGTTGGAGACCACAGGTAAGGTTCATCCTATCATAGAGCCAAATTAGGTGTTCTTAAAGCGACAGGCTATGCGCGCAGAAGGCATGTATTGTTGTTGATGGTGCATCTAGAGCACATGGAAGTTTACCAAAAGCTATCTCTTGTAGTCTCCAGGCGCTGTTCAGACTTCGTACCAATACACGGCAGCCTTTGTGTCAGTTTTTCAATGCTTGCAGTGATGCTTTCATAACCCCTTTGGTGTTATGATGCCCTTTCAAGTGTCGAGCAGTCGTTGTGTTTTGTATTTGAGTAGGATACTAACTCATATATCTGACGGCGTAGTACCACCCTTTGCGTAGTTTCTTGATTGTCTTGTTCATTGCTACTAACCATCTGACCAGATGCTTGACTTCATTTTCTAGCCTCTTGACATGGGTGTAGTGGTAGTCTCTCATTTCTCTGTCGTATGCATTTTCCATGTACCTAATAGCTGCGATAGCTTCTGCATCTTCATAGCCATCTAAAATTGCACCCGATATTGAGGTCGGAACAAGCAAACCATCAAGAAATTGCAAGGAAGAATAGAAAGTAACCGTCACACGATTCTTGCCGCCCGAACATATCTTGTGATAGTAACTTGCAGGGGGTAACTTCAAAGCTTTTAGCATAAGGTCAAATATGTGGGCATAAGGAATTACTATCAGGTAGTCATCTTCATGTAGAGGAAAAGTAATGGTATGCCAAATATCATGATTAGAAACCAGTAAGAATGATTGATAAAATAGTAATGATGTATTCTAAATGCATATATAACGCAAAATATAGTGCACTATATTTTCTATGATGAACTATCTATATGAATTCAAAAGCGTGTCAGTGACTATATGTATTCCATCTGAATATGGAAGAAGTATTTAAAACATTTCATAAAGGATTAGTGAAAGAGAGGTCAAACAGAATTATATTTTTTTCCTAAGCATGTCGAACATCCCACCAAAATTACCTAATGTTAGTAACTAATACGAAGGAGCTCAAAATCTGTATCAAATCGACCTAAATGACAACCAGACAAATGATAGCATGGAAAAGGGAGACGGGCCTCGAGCAAATTGCTTATAGGAGATGATATTCTTGTGGATCTTATTGATCTCGGTGGCCACATCGTCCTGCTCCTTCCGCAGCTGGTCCAGCTCCTCGGCCTTGTCCAGAAGGCCAGCAACGTCCCCTTTGGCCAAAGCCGCGCCGCCTCCCCCTCCGCCTCCGATTGACAATGACATATTCGGCTTGGATCTGATGGGAGAGCCCAGTCAACTTGGGGCCTGACGCTTGGGGTTCTCTTGTACGTGTTCAGGCGTGCAACCATGGAGTGCGGCAGGAGAGGAGAGGAGCGAAGAGGAGAATGGAGAAGGAGGGGTCGTTTCCAGCGAGAGGCAAGACAATTAATGTGGTCGCTTCATGATTGATTCCGGGTTTGATACGGTTGCCGCGAGAGGCAAGGCAATTAATGGTTGTCAGTTCCATTTGATTTTTGCGTGTTAGAGAGCATCCACGGGACTTGTCTAACTAGATGACCCGTTACGCCGATAGCGCAAGGGGCGATAGTAAGACATGTATTGTGAGAGTGAACATAACTCTCTACTATATTAAAGGGGGATTGAACATCGTGATGGTTCGACCTCGTTCGCTCCCCCCCCCCCCTGCCTCGATCGCTCCTTTCCACCCTATGTCAGAAAAAGCAACGAGAAAAAAAGGAAAAATAAAACAACCATGACCCCACCAACACCCGTCCCACGATCCAATCTACCCCGACCCCTCGCCATCGTTCCCGTCTCTGCACGTTCAATGCCCAAAGAACCCACACGTTCTCCACCTCCTCGCTCCCTCCCGCAAGCCCAAACCACTCCGTCCCCTTCCTTTCCATCTCTCCTTCCTACTACATCCACTGCGGTCGCTACGGCCGCCGCCATCGCCCATCTCCCCCCTCCCTATCTCCACCACTGCATCGTGCTTCACCGCGGTACATCCCAGCGCCGCCGCTGCTGCACCCCGCCATCTCTCTCATGCGATGGCGGTGATGGCGGAGGCCCGAAATCCGATCTCCTCTGCAGCCCGCCAACACTGGAGATGGAAGACCACGACGGAAGCGGTCATGTGGTAGGAGGTGTTGCGCGGGAGAATGCAACGGCGGGGAGGGAGGTCGGGGTTATCCGAGCTATGGTGGATGTCGAGGAGGAGGAGAAGTACGCATTTGGCAGCGTGGGCAGGGTGCTTGCCGGAATGCCCCAAAGATGGGCGCCATCGTGCTCACATGCGGTGTCAATTTGGCGGTCAACTCCAACTGTGTCACTACTTCCGCGCTCTGCCTCTTCAGGCATGACAATCTCAAGGCTGTGGGTCTTGCTTCCGAGTATAATTTAGCTCTTCGGCTGTTGTTGTGTGCCTTTTTGGTCTGCAATTTGAGTTTTGTGTTGAATTTTGGATAAATGATGCAGAATAGGGTGACCAAGGAGGTCCCCGTTGATTCCCTGATGGATCAGGCGGGAATCTGTGGATATCTTCGTCAAAGGTGAGCTGGATGACATGCTTTACGGGTGTAGGTTTGATGGCATCTTGGCCCCTCACTGCTGACAGTACTTCTTTGCTTCCAATGTTGTAGTGGATCCATATAGTATGTTGATGATATGCATACTTTTCTGTTTGCTTTGTGATGTTCACATTTGAAATTGTATTAATATGCTGGAGCCCTGCTTTTTGCGTTGCAAGCCAAGAGGAATATGGTGTTCCTGCACATTGTGACGGTTGTTTGCTTCAAATGGCTGGTGCGATCCATCTTTCGTGTACCACGGTATTACCTAAATTGCTGAATATATCTGGTGCATTTCTCTCTCTCTCTCTTGTTTAACATTTTTATTCTGTCTTCCACTATATTACATTGCGTGAGACAGTCATGATTAAAACATGCAGTAAAGGAACTGACGTAGCTGCATAACTGGGATTTGTGATTTTCTTTTCCAACTTCCAAATTCCTAATGTGCTTGCACTCTAAAATTCCCGGACAGAGGTGATGTGTGTCCATCTTTTCGCTCCGATTAACTTCATAGGTACATGTGGACATGCCCTACTGAGCTGATTGATGATTCTAATTCACATGTACGATCGAAGCAGAAAGGGGACAACAGGTCAAAGAATGTGGTTTTCTCTCATGTTTGTTCATGCATGGCATGCTTCTCATGATCTCTAATGGTGGTGTTGTTGTTTCTAACTTTATAATATTTCCTCCGCATGGACCTTGATATATTTCACATTCATATAGGCAGTTGACTTACATCCGATGAATGATTTCACTTCAGATTATAGGCTATCACACAAGTGTCCTATTATGACTAACCCATGTTTTGAATGGAGACATCTTCTTACCGTTCCCATATCCTTCAGAGTTTTTTTACTTGTGGGAGATGCAAATATGTTTCGGGAAAGGGGACAACACACATCTTTTCAATTTTGGGCAAGTACTATTCTGCTAAAAGTATTTGACGTGTTAGCCTGCATGTGTTTTTGAATGAATTTGCAGTAGTTTTTGCGCTCAACAATATTTTTCCCATTGTAGTATTTTAGCTGCCTTTATTGGCATGCACATTCTTAACCAATTAGTATGCACATTCCTATTTTGTTATCATATTTACTATAGGTGCAGCTGTCACAAAAGCGATGTAATAAGGCTGAACAATTCAATTATAATTGCCATGAACTTGTTCAATACCTAGCATTGTTAGAATATTTTGTTATACACTCTTTTCGAGAATAAAACATTTGCTCCTTTTGAGTAATGTAATGTTTGAACAGTTCGTTTCGAAGGGAGCTAGAAGGGTGCGTAGTATCTTCTAGAGTAAGATCAAGCATAAGCAACACCTTCATTTTTTTCAAACTACTAGCATATTAAGTTCTGCTCAATAATTAATATGATGGCAAAGGTATGATCAATTCTCTTTGTGCTTTAAACTTTGTCATCCACTGCCCAACTTAATTCATTTTGCTAGGCCATAAAGGCTTTACTTGCTTCTGAATCTTACGTCCACCTCTCGTTGGCATGAGTGGTGGCATGGTCTTCAGGGGTGAGCTTGGAGCCCGGGATTGATTATGAGGCTATAGCTTGGGTTTGATTTGTATCGGTGCTGAAAATGTGATTTGTGCCAGGAAGTAGTCAGTTAGTTGTACTATGCTATTATTGGTGTGCATTTATATTAAAAATTAAAATTGTAACTCAAGTATGTTTCTTACTGGAGTCAACTACATGAACACTGAACGTGTCCAAACTGAGCAGTGTATTGACTACTCATGTTGTAGACAAAGAAACATATACACATCATTCCTACATGGTGAGCATGAAGCCAAAACCATCCAGCCATCAGTCTGCTAGCCTTTTTTAGGTAGTCCAGGTTCTGAGCGGGCCAAATAGACTCTGGTGATCATCTGTTCATCTTCTTTTATTGTAGCCGTTAGTTTTCCGACTCTGATTGTCCGCCATGCCCCTACTCTGGTCTTCTCCCTAGGTATTTGCAACAATAAGCCTTTGAGAGTTTTATTTGTCATTCATGTGAGTTCTATGGATTTGTCTATATCTGAAAAAAGGCGGGTGGTGTACATCTGAGTTAATTTGCCAAATTTGGTTGTATTTTACATTGAAAGGAGAAGACGATCCCTACCACACCTTTGAGTTATTCCATTCATACATCTTATGTCCACTTCAGAATATTGATGCAGTGCAGATATAATAAGACTTTGTAGAAGTAAACACCATCTGAGAAGCGCCATGGGGATAAGTTATTTGGGGGGAGATGAACAACAGAAGAAGGCACCACAGTCATGGTGGTGCCGACAAGCTTGGTTGAGACCAAGTAGGTGAAGCTGGTGCCATCGACAATCGAGGAGGCACTGGAAAAGTTGTTCTTGTCCAAGTAGCGTCCGGAAGGACCTGCAGGACAGAGGTGGGAGCTTGGTTCTAGAGGTCGTGGGTTGGTCGGAGGAGGAGAGGGGTTGTGTAGAGATAGTTTGAGAGGTACGAATGAAAACATGGGAGGATAAAGACAATACCTTGTCTTGCTCATGTCTGGGCGATTGAGAAGGAAGCACTTGTATTGGAGGAGAAAAATTGCAGGAATATGTGGTGGTTTCAAAACTGATGCAAAAAAAAATCATCGATATTGGTTGGGTGCAATCTTAAACTACAAATTGCAAGAGCTTATTGCATTTATAAATGTTCCGGACCATCGCGCACGAGCATCCATTAAAATATACATTTCAAGCGAAGTCAAATTTATTGTTTCTAGAATATTACATGTCTATATTTTATATATATATATATGTGTGTGTGTGTGTGATTTTTAACATGCATTATGTCTACACTATGAGATGACAAAAAGCTTAAGGAGCTGTGGAAACGCACGGGCAGTCAACTAGTATATTTAAGGGCAGATTGGTACATACAATATTTACAATGCTATCGTGCATGAGATTAGTAGATGGATGTGGTGCCCATCAGTAATAGCATCTGGGGTTACATAGATTATAATATAGGCGGCAGTTGTACAAAAACAACGTATGGCATCGTTGGAGACCACAGGTAAGGTTCATTCTATCATAGAGCCAAATTAGATGTTCTTAAAGCGACAAGCTATGCGCAAAAGGCATGTATTGTTGTTGATGGTGCATCTAGAGCACATGGAAGTTTACCAAAAGCTATCTCTTGTAGTCTCCAGGGGCTGTTCACACTTCGTACCAATACACGGCAGCATTTGTGTCAGTTTTTCAATGCTTGCAAGTGATGCTTTCATAACCCCTTTGGTGCTATGCTGCCCTTTTAAGTGTCGAGCAGTCGTTGTGTTTTGTATTTGAGTAGAATACTAACTCATATATTTGACGGCGTAGTACCACCCTTTGCATAGCTTCTTGATTGTCTTGTTCGCTGCTACTAACCATCTGACCAGATGCTTGACTTCATTTTCTAGCCTCTTGACATGGGTGTAGTGGTAGTCTCTCATTTCTCTGTCGTATGCATTTTCCATGTACCTAATAGATGTGATAGCTTCTGCATCTTCATAGCCATCTAAAATTGCACCCGATATTGAGGTCAGAACAAGCAAACCATCAAGCAATTGCAAGGAAGAATTGAAAGTAACCGTCCCACGATTCTTGCCGCCCGGACATATCTTGTGATAGTAACTTGCAGGGGATAACTTCAAAGCTTTTAGCATAAGGTCAAATATGTGGGCATAAGGAATTACTATCAGGTAGTCATCTTCCTGTAGAGGAAAAGTAATGGTATGCCAAATATCATGATTAGAAACCAGTAAGAATGATTGATAAAATAGTAATGATGTATTCTAAATGCATATATAACGCAAAATATAGTGCACTATATTTTCTATGATGAACTGTCTATATGAATTCAAAAGCGTGTCACTGACTATATGTATTGCATCTGAATATGGAAGAAGTATTTCAAACATTTCCTAAAGGATTAGTGAAAGAGAGGTCAAAGAGAATTATATTTTTTCCAGTCTTCTGAGTTGGAAGCACAGCATGGATTGGAAAAATTCACCCTTTCAAGTTTCTTTTGTCACTACAACTAATAAATCGATAGCAACTCAGCACAATCAGGATAGAGAACAAATGTCCATATTATTTATGGTGACATCAAAAATCAGTAGCTATGTCTGCTTGATTCTTCTATAGAAGTTGAGATGACACTATTATTTCCGGATGACAGAAATATGTTATGTGCCTCACATGGAATAAGTGCTACAAAGTGAAAATTCAGCCTAAACATTCTCGCTAATGCTTTAGCTATAGAGTAAGGAAAAAAAGAGTGGCATGACTAGTACGGCTAAAATGTAGAACAATAATGCTTTCAACACTAAGAACCTATGAAAGAAAAATCGAAGACACAAGGGCAAAAGCTCAATCATGTGTAATAGAGGCTGAACATCAGACATTAAGATGGCACATTGTGAAACCTGACATCTCTAGGACCAAATTATGTGTAATAGAGGCCGCATAACAGATATTAAAGTGGCACATTTTGAAATCTGAAATCTTTAGGAGCAAATTACTCAGGGATAATGAACTGTGTGTAACCTATCGAAGTGGTAACTGTAAAAGGGGAGACATTTTGTGTGCACACGCTAGAAACCAATCAGCAATGTGGGAGCTGGGAGGGATGCGGAACTAAAGCACCAATTTTGTTCCGATTTGCTCATTTGTATATCCAGGGCTACACGAATAGTTGCTCGACCACTGTCGGCATCATGTTTGGATGGTATTAGTCAGGGTTTATCACAAACACTTAATATAAGTGGACAGGGGCTTGGAATGAAGCGTGTGATTAGGTACTTGCTTCACGCAGACTGCAGTATTTTCACTCGTGCATATCCAGGCACAAGGCCGCATGATCTTTTCCACAGGCTGCAGGTGGGACTGATAATGGGCGTCCCACCACATATCACTTAATGCCAACAGGGTTAGGTGGGTGATAGCCAACGAGCCAGTAAAAATTTGTGGATTAAGTGTGATCAAGTGGCCTCCCACTTCCGAAAGGTATACAACATGAAGATATGTGATGTATGTATGCAGATATAGTTTGTTTTCTTGGAGGATGGTTGTTTCACGGAAAATATTTGCACTATTCACATGAACCTCTTCCCCTGAGAAATGTGTTACAATAGGGATTCAGAATGTTACCCTGGGTTCAGGTGTTGTTGTCCTTGATAATGCCGAGGCTGAAGATCCCTCATCACATACAGCTCCAATGTCCATGTCGTCCATGCGTGATTTGTTGGATCTGAGCTAGAAGAGAGAAATTGAGGTGAGGAGAAAGTAGAGAATGAAGGATCAATGAACCTGGGTGGTGAATTACCTTTGTTGTCACAGGCGTGGATGACTCTTGCTGGCGTCGCTGAGTAGGGGGAGACTGGGTTGACGGCGGTGGCCGCGGCCGGCGAGGCGGAGGGGGGAGGGAGAAGAGGCCTTAGAGGGGGCAAGGGGACGAGTGGGAGTGGGTGGAGCAGGGGGAGAGGACCGAGGAGGCGGGGGCATCTTATCCTCTCGCCGGCAACGTGGCGGCGCCGGGCGTCGCGCCTGGTCCGGCGGGGACGAGCGGAGGGGGGAGGGGGGAGGGGGCTCGGTCGGAGGAACAGTGTGCAGGGAGGGAGATGATAGAGGGGGAGGCCGGGCCAGCTTGGCCTGTTGGGCTGGTGAGGCCCAGGGTGCAGGGGGAGATCCCTTTTCCTTTCCCCTTTTTCCATTTATTTGTTTTTTTTCTGCTTTCTGTTTTCTTTTATTGTTCTCTTTTATTTTAGCTTTCGTAAAATACAGAATTAGGTTGAGTCTATAAGGTCTGTGAGTGTGATAGGGACGAGGCTAGCGTTATAACTGCATGTATCTGGACCTAGAGATGCAACAGGCCAGGAAAAGCTGGGTGTGGGTCAAGTCTAAATGGGATTTTCTTTTTTAGAGTACACATCTTAGCTTTTCTTTGATATGTTTTCTATACGCATGTTGGCTATTGATTTCATGGTTGTAAGGAGGGCCATACCTACCTAAATTTCATGATAATGGTGCGTGAGTTTGCCACGATTTGCTTGTCGACTGGCAATAGTATTAGATTAATGAGTATCCATAGAATATGAAAATAGCTTAGTTTGAATTTTAAATAAGGAAATGAATGACTGGGGGTTGACCATGGCTTTATGAGTGCCAAACACTGGGTTAACCGCGTTGTCATAACGCTTCCTCTTACGGTCTATGAGGGTACGTGGACAACACTCTTCCCTCTCGTTGCTATGCAACACCATGATAGATCTTGCATGTGCGTAGGTATTTTTTGAAATTACTGCGTTCCCCAACAGCTGGAACTCTCAGTTGTACACTTTTGAGTAGCCTATGAGCTAACAAACAAAACACCTCTGAAAGGATCGATATGGTTGACTAGAGGGGGGGTGAATAGGCAACTACCAATTTTTAACTTTTCTTTATCAAATTAAACTTTGCATCAAAGTAGGTTGTCTAGATGTGCAACTAGGTGAGCAACCTATATGATGCAATACCAACGAGCAAACAAGCAAGCAAGAGAAGTAACACTCAAGAGCTTGCACAAGTAAAGATAAGAGATAACCAAGAGTGGATCCGGTGAAGACGAGGATGTGTTACCGAAGTTCCTTCCCTTTGAGGGGAAGTACGTCTCCGTTGGAGCGGTGTGGAGGCACAATGCTCCCCAAGAAGGCACTAGGGCCACCGTATTCTCGTCACGCCCTCACACAATGCGAGATACCGTGATTCCACTATTGGTGCCCTTGAAGGCGGCGACCGAACCTTTACAAACAAGGTTGGGGCAATCTCCACAACTTAATTGGAGGCTCCCAACAAAACCACAAAGCTTCACCACAATGGACTATGGCTCTGTGGTGACCTCAACCGTCTAGGGTGCTCAAACACCCAAGAGTAACAAGATCCGCTAGGGATGAGTGGGGGAATCGAAAATCCCTTGGTGGAAGTGTAGATCGGGGCCTTCTCAACCACTCCCGAGCAAATCAACAAGTTTGATTGGCTAGAGAGATAGATCGGGCGAAAATGGAGCTTGGAGCATTTAATGGAGCTTGAGCAATAAATGGAGCTTGGGGGAGGAAGAGGTAGGTCAAAGGGAAGAAGGGGACCCCCTTTTATAGTGGGGGCAACAACCCAACCGTTGCCCCTCACCAACCATCCCCGCACAGGGCGGTACTACCGCTAAGAGGGGGCGGTACTACCGCTAGGTCAGCAGTACTGCCGCACCAGCCAGCGGCACTGCCGCGCAGAGGAGACTAGTAGGGAATAGGACCCAACGCGGTACTACCGTAGTGGTAGGGGCGGTACTACCGCTACTGAAATGGTACTAAAGCCTCTACAACCGCAACTAGTGCCGCAAAACCCGACACGAGAAAAAGACCCCTCGAGTCGAGGCGGTAGGAGCCAGACAGCCCAGCGGTACTACGACAGCGAGGTCACGGGCGGTACTACCGCTGTGGAGCGGTACTGCCGCTTCTGACCCTTCGGCCGTACTACCGCTGGAAGTGCGGTACTACCGCTGGGACACTAAAGAGAGAGAGAGGATCTCTTCAAAGAGGCTGAGGACGAGGCGGTGGTGCCAGGCACCCCAGCGATACTACTGCTGTGGAGACAAGGGCTGTACTACCGCTATGGAGCGGTACTGCCGCTTGTGTCTCCTCAGCGGTACTACGGCTGGGTTGTGCGGTACTACCGCTGGGACCCAGACAGGACAAGGAAAAGTGGAGAGAACTCTACAAAGGAATGGACAAGCTCGGAGGGTGAGAAGCTGATGTGTACGTGTTGATTCCACCCATGCAATACCCCAGCGGACCCCCTCTTGATAGTACGGTGCCCTCTATGCAACTAGTGCATCGAGAGAGAAACGAAAGAGCTACACCGTCTTGAAGGACACTCCGAAGGGAAGGAAACGTCTCGTGCCAGGGATGAATCTGTGAACTATTCAAAGCACATGATTAGTCCGCACACATGTTGTCATCAATCACCAAAACTACCTTGAGAGAGATATGCCGTAACAATCTCCCCCTTTTTGGTGTATTGATGACAACTAGGGATTTGCGCAAGGAAAAGAAATAAATGAAAGAAAACTAAGAACTATAAAATATAGACGGGCTCCCCCTGAATGTGTGCACCTAGAAAGAGGAGCATTCGGAAAGCAAGACACACACATCCGGATCAACACTCCCCCTATATTTTATAGTCCAACAATTCTAAGCACAAGATATATGAGAGAAGAGAATATAACAGGACAAGCATGCAACTCATAATAAACTACAGTACTGAATAGACATAAGTAATAAGGTAGCGATAGGGAGCATATGTCTCACACCATATGTCTAGAACTTAGGTCTCACGGGCACCAAACCAAACCAAACAAAGACACCGAGAGAACACACAAGAAAACACAAGACGACAAACACAAAGCACGACACAAATCCCTACACTCTCTCCCCCTTTGGCAGCAAGACACCAAAAAGGGAAAAGAGCAACGCTACAACTCCAGGTGATGGCAAGCTGAGGAACTCGAATCATCAAATCTCAGCGTGATCGTCTGCATCTCCGTCGTTGGTCGAAAATTGCTCGGCGTCGGAGTCGGTCCAAGGGCAGTGCTGATGAATCCATTCCTCCTCTTCAGTGATCTGACCCTCAGATCCACTGGCAACTGTTGCTCCCAACTGACGCATGAGCTCCTTGTGGCGCATCCTGGCATGCTTCTCCGCCACATGAGTCATGTACTGACCATGAGACTCCATGCAGAAAAGCTTCTTCAACTTGTTTTTAAGCTTCTTCGCCCATGAGGGTTCAGCACTAGAGGGGCCAATATCCTCCTCATGATCATCAGTGGCTGCCCCACCCTCGGTCTCCATGGCAGCAGTAGCAGCAGCAGCAGACGGACCCCCTGTTTGAGGCGCTGGACTGACCCAATTGTCCTTCTTCCTCAGACGCTTGATCTCATGAGAAACCAAGTCTCCAGTCTCTAGCAACACTCTGGGATAGGTCTGTGCCCAGGCCCTCTCAATGAGCCTCATGATGAATGGACCATATATCGGGCACTTGCGCTCAGACACGGCAGAGAGAAGTTCAGACCACATGACATGAGAAATATCCAGGCTCTCTCTAGTGCTTGCTTCCTTCTCATGCTGACAGAAAAGGAGCATGTCCACGAGGTAAGAGTGGACCATATCCAGATTCCCGATCCGAGGGAAGAGAGTCTCACGGAAGATGCGATGAAGAATGTCCAGATACAGAGACAGCTCATAGGTCTTCTTCTCAGTTACTGGGTGAACTTTCATAGTGCAGTAGGGCCAAAGGGCTTGCTTGTGGGTGGACGTAGCATTGCGGTGAGGGCGGAAACCGACAGGAGTCTCAAGCCCGTGATCCACCACATCAAGTAACTCCATGAAAGCCTTCCACTTGACGAAAGCAGCTTGCCATTGGTCATCCATGTCAGAGTTCTGTCGACATCCGTCCCAAGATGGACAGTGGCATAGAATTGAGCCGCCAAATCCGCATCGAAGTCCTTCTTGAATTGCATGATCCTGAGAATGTTCAGCTGAGTGCACATCTGAAGGGCTTCGCCAAAGTACTCCGGGTCCTTCTCCATAGCATCAGTGTCAATGGAGCGAACATCAACAAAGAGATTCTTCTTGGCCTTGATCACATCAAAGTAGATGGCAAACTAAAAACGGTTCCAGAACGAGCGGTTGACCAAAGTGGTTCTTGGTCCACCGCATAGGGGTTGCGGCGACGCTTTTCCCAAAACTCCTTGTTGGTCATCTCAGTCACAGTCTTCCCTTTTGGCTTGTTGGTGGATCTCTTCGTGTGCTGAGGAGGTGGAGGAACACTTGCGGATGCACTTGCTGGAGGCGGTTGGGTGCTCGAGGAGCCACCAGTTGGCTCAGAGGTGCGGTAGCATTTTGATGTTGCACGCCCGGGGTTGATACGGCAAGCTTGATGCTCAGAATGGTCATCACCTGGAGCCAAACACAAGAACACGCAAAACAACCAGAAAGAACGAGCATAAGCCAACAAACACAAAAAAAGAATCAAGGTAAGGCAGGAATATGATGGAATTTGGCATGCAGCGGTAGTACCGTGACATGTCCGCGGTAGTACCGCCCAAGCGGTAGTATCGCCCCAAGGAGGGCGGTAGTACCGCTCGAGGTCAAGCGGTAGTACCGCTCCAATGAGAGCAGTAGTACTGCTCGAGGCGGAGAAACAGCAGTTTCCTACAGCACGAGGCGGAGAAACAGCGGTTTCCTACTACCGTGGTCAGATCCGGCACTACCGGCCTGCCAAATTCAAAAATATTCCTACCAAACTCTAATCGAGATAGTCTAGTTGCCTTCTCCAACCAACTCAAGCCTAGATTTAGCCAAAAATCTAGAGATGCTACCACCATTGCCCCTAAGAAACAAGATCTGAAAACGAGACAAAAGGAGACAAGGAACAGGGGCAATACCGGCATCCATGGCAAGAGAACGGGGTGGGGATCGACTCCACCAAAGGAAATGGAGAGGGACACCCCGGAGACGGAGATCCGCCGGAGCCCTCCCGCGACGGGTTGAGGCTGGAGAGAGGAAGAGGAAAGAGGGGGCGAAGCGAATGGGTATGGGGGAGAAGAAACCTCCCCCTACCCCGATATAACCCCTGGTCCCGTCCCTCAGCGGTAGTACCATGCTGGGGGGTGGTAGTACCGCGCACCACCAGCGGTAGTACCGCCCAGCACGCTGCGGCAACCAAACAACATGGCTTTTGCTCGAAGGAAAGACAAGAACGACAAGAAAAGATAGCACACCAGCAAACGACCAAGACACACTTCTTCAAAAGAGGGCGGTGGCCGAGGCCACCTATGTATGAGTCAAGAGGTATGGCACCGCGAAGATTTTAACCTTGGGCCCATGACCAAAACTCATCTTTGAAACACAAGTACCATCAACAATGGCTAAAGTGAAAGACATGATCAATTTATGCATAATGGGGGGAGGGAGAGTTCATTGAGAGAACAACACTCCCCCTATGTCCATGCCTACACCTAAACTAGACAGCAAATTGAGCATGGTGGGGTGTGCAAGGGTTCAAGCCACATTGCTCGAATCAATGATATTTAGCTCATGCCTTAACTCGCGAAATCTTGCTTCATCCAAGGGCTTCGTGAAAATATCCGCAAGGTTGTCATGAGTGTTGACATAGTTGAGCTCGATCTCTCCTCGCCTAATGTGATCCCACATGAAGTGATACCGAATCTCAATATGCTTCGTCTTGAAGTGTTGCACCGGGTTGAGAGAGATCTTGATGGCACTTTCATTATCACACCAAAGAGGCACTTTGTCACAAGTGACACCATAATACTTTAAAGTTTGCCTCATCCATAGGAGTTGTGATAGAGGCGGAGGTGTCCCGTCTTTCGATGAGATGATGGATATCGCTTTGGTGGAAGTCGACTTTGACGATCCGACTACGAACGTGCGAGGACGTCGCGCCTTAGCAATCGCTAAACCAACTCCGAGAGGTTATTGACCACGCTGGAGCACGATCAACCTGACCACGAGGGTCTGTTTCCTGCGAGCAAACGAAGAACAAGCAAGAAACTAAGATTGCAATCTGGATATTGCGAATATAAGATGAAAGCTTTATTGATCAAGGTGGGGTTCTGTGACGCCTTTGTCTGGTCGTTGAACACAAACGAAGTACGCGAAGTTGCAGCTATGGCGAACTTTTAATCTAAACAAAACCCAAAGTCTAAACGATGCCCTAAGGGCTGTATATATGGAGGAAGAGGGGGGAATTTCGTGGCCCTTGGTGGAGGGGTCCGAAATCAACCCTATCTCTTGTTTCCCCACACATACGGACTCTAAAAATAGCCTATACTTATGTATTTCGAAATTACATGGGCCTGGCCCAATAATAAGGTGACGCAGCACCTAAAATAGCCTCGGGACGAAATTTATGAAGTGGCATCTTGTATATTTCGTCCAAGGCTTCATGCACCCATTATGGTGGCTTCAAAGTCCTAAAATCATCACTTGTAACTCCGTTCTTGTTCCCCTTGCGCATGCCATCATCTCCATGCTTGTTCTTGCTCCAATGTTCATCCTTCTCCAAGCTAGGCCCTTCATTTGTAAGCAAAACAAATGTATCCAATTTAGGCAGCATCATATTCTCATGAACATTAGAATCATTACCAAGAAACGAAAGTACCTGGTAATTTAGTTGGCGTGCACGAGCTCTAGTAATTGGTCCAGTATGTATAGCAGCAGGGGCTGTGGGTGTAACAATTGTATTGATGTCCTCATCATCCTCCCCTTCTTGAAATGAAGTCGTCCTCGACGGAAGTTCATCTTCCTCACCCAAATAAGGCTTCAAATCTGCAATGTTAAAAGTGGGACTAACCCCAAAATCTGCAGGCAGCTCAAGTTTATATGCATTATCATTTATTTTCTCTAACACCTTAAAGGGACCATCAGCACGTGGCATTAGCTTTGATTTGCGCAAATCAGGAAATCTATCCTTACGCAAATGTAACCAAACAAGATCTCCAGGTGCAAACACAACATGTTTTCTACCCTTATCTCCAGCAAGTTTATATTTAGCATTCATACGCTCAATGTTTTCCTTAGTTAACTCATGCATTTTTAAAATCAATTCAGCACATTGTTTAGCATCAAAATTAACCTTCTCCGAAGATGGAAGAGGCAACAAATCAATAGGTGCACGAGGTAGGAAACCATACACAACTTCAAAAGGGCACATCTTAGTAGTAGAATGCAATGAACGATTATAAGCAAATTCAATATGAGGCAATCATTCCTCCCACATTTTCTTATTATTCTTCAAAACAGCCCTAAGCATAGTAGACAACGTTCTATTGACTACTTCAGTTTGTCCATCAGTTTGGGGGTGACAAGTAGTACTAAAAAGCAGTTTAGTCCCCAACTTAGCCCATAAACATCTCCAAAAGTGGCTAAGAAATTTAGTATCACGATCTGAAACAATAGTATTTGGCACACCATGCAAGCGAATAATTTCACGAAAGAACAAATCAGCAACATTAACAGCATCATCGCTTTTATGACATGGTATAAAGTGTGCCATTTTCGAGAATCTATCCACGACAACAAATATGCTATCCCTCCCCTTCTTTGTTCGAGGTAAACCTAAAACAAAGTCCATAGATATATCCTCCCAAGGAACACTAGGTACAGGCAAAGGCATATATAAACCATGAGGATTGAGTCGTGACTTAGCTTTTTGACATGTAGTGCATCGAGCAATGAAACGCTCAACATCCCGTCTCATCTTTGGCCAAAAGAAATGTGTAGCAAGTACGTCCTCTGTCTTCTTCACGCCAAAGTGTCCCATTAATCCTCCTCCATGCGCCTCCTGCAACAACAAAAGACAAACGGAGCTAGCTGGAATGCATAGCTTGTTAGCACGAAACACAAATCCATCGTTAACGACAAACTTGTTCCACATTCTTCCTTCTTTACAATTCTGCATTACATCTTTAAAATCAGCATCATGCACATATTGATCTTTGATGGTCTCCAAACCAAATATTTTGAAGTCAAGTTGTGAAAGCATAGTATAGCGACGAGACAATGCATCAGCAATAACATTTTCTTTGCCCTTCTTGTGTTTAATGACATAAGGGAAAGTCTCAATGAATTCAACCCATTTAGCATGTCTACGATTCAGTTTAGCTTGACTTTTAATATGTTTCAAAGATTCATGATCAGAATGTATAACAAATTCTTTGGGCCATAAATAATGTTGCCATGTTTCTAAAGTCCGAACAAGAGCATATAATTCTTTATCATAAGTAGAATAATTCAGACTAGGCCCACTCAATTTTTCAGAAAAGTATGCAACAGGTTCGCCATCTTGTAATAACACACCTCCTAATCCAATTCCACTAGCATCACATTCAAGCTCAAAAGTCTTATTAAAATCAGGAAGTTGGAGTAAAGGAGCATGTGTCAACCTATCTTTCAATACCGTGAAGGCTTCTTCCTGTGCGGTACCCCAAACAAAAGGCACGTCCTTCTTTGTAAGCTCGTTGAGAGGTGCAGCAATGGTGCTGAAATCTCTCACAAAACGCCTATAGAATCCAGCGAGGCCAAGAAAACTCCTCACTTGTGTGACCGTTTTGGGCTGCGGCCAACTCTCAATAGCTTCAATCTTGGCTTTGTCAACTTCAATTCCCTGTGGAGTAACAACATAGCCAAGAAAAGATACTCGGTCGGTGCAAAAGGTGCACTTCCCAAGGTTACCAAACAAACGTGCATCACATAGAGCAATAAAAACAGCACGTAAATGTTCCAAATGTTCTTCCAAAGATCTGCTATAAATCAGTATATCATCAAAATAGACTACCACAAATCGTCCAATGAAAGCACGTAAAACTTCGTTCATTAGTCTCATGAAAGTACTAGGCGCATTAGTTAACCCAAAAGGCATGACTAACCACTCATATAATCCAAACTTAGTTTTAAATGCTGTTTTCCATTCATCTCCCAATTTCATACGAATTTGATGGTAGCCACTACGCAAATCAACTTTGGAGAATATTGTAGAGCCACTCAATTCATCAAGCATATCATCTAGCCTAGGAATAGGATGACGATAACGAATAGTAATATTATTAATGCCTCTACAATCAACACACATACGTGATGTACCATCCTTTTTCGGCACTAGAATAATAGGAACAACACAAGGACTAAGGGATTCGCGTATATAACCTTTGTCGAGAAGCTCTTGTACTTGACGCATAATCTCCTTCGTCTCCTCTGGATTGGTACGGTATGGTGCACGGTTTGGTAGTGAAACACCGGGAATTAAGTCAATCTGATGCTCAATCCCTCGAATAGGCGGTAATCCCGGTGGCACGTCTTGTGGAAAAACGTCAGCGAACTCCTGCAAAATGTTAGTGACAGCATGAGGCAAAGAGGAAGGCACGTCCTCAAATGAAAATAATGCCTCTTTGCACACAAAAGCATAGCAAACAGATTTGCTGAAATCTAGCTCATCAATATCAGATTTGGTGGCAAATAAACATGCACTTTTCAATTTAATTTCAGAAGCAACACTAGATGGTTGATTATTAGGCTTCATTTGTTGCTCAAATTCTTTTGCCACAATCTGATTTTCACTCTTATTCTTCTCCTGTTGTGCTTTATTAGCTCTATTAATATCATCTTTCAAAATGGAATCAGGAGTCATAGGAAGCAAAGTAATATTTTTATCCTTATGAACAAGAGTATAGTGATTGTTTCTACCATGGTGTACAGAATTTTTATCAAATTGCCATGGTCTACCAAGTAATAAGGAACATGCTTGCATAGGTACCACATCACAATCAACATAATCAGCATATGTAGAGATACTAAAATGCACACGGACAGTACGTGTTACCTTAACCTTGCCGCTGTTGTTGAACCATTGGATGTAGTAAGGATGTGGATGTGGTCTTGTGGTGAGAGAAAGCTTCTACACCATCTCCATGCTAGCCAAGTTGTTGCAGCTCCCTCCGTCTAT
Organism: Triticum aestivum; assembly: GCF_018294505.1. Lineage (NCBI taxonomy): Eukaryota > Viridiplantae > Streptophyta > Magnoliopsida > Poales > Poaceae > Triticum > Triticum aestivum. The sequence goes on along the minus strand of NC_057806.1, from coordinate 247,914,263 downwards.
TATGACGCGCACAGAACGTTCCTTCACAACTCCCTTGGTATGGAACAAATTGTGCCTCTGATTTTGCTCAGCTTGTGTGACCTGCACACTCAAAACACGTTGAGCAACTAAACATTCATACCTGTCAGCGTCTTCAGGAGCCATGTATTGCGTCTCATGATCAGAATCATCTCCACCATGTTCTTCACGTGTAATAAGAGCCAATGTCTCCTCATCATAGTCACTAGCGGACTCATATCCACCATCTGCGGTAGCAATCATCACACGCGGAGATTTGCATTCCCTCGCATAATGACCTCCTCCCTTACAACGATGACAAATAATATCACTTGTGTGCCCTGTTGATGCCATGGAAGAAGAAGAACGTTGTGCAGGCCCCGCAGGTGCGCTCTTGGCAGATAATGGTGGTTGTGCCTGTTTTCTTGTATCAAGGCTGGAGGTGGCACCGGATGGAGGTGCTGGTGCAGTTGAAGTAGAAGATGCATGTGGTGTCCATGATGAAGGTCGGCCTGCAGAAAAGTTAGTTCGCCCCAATGCTTGTCGATCCTGCACTTCACGTTCAGCTTTACAAGCAAGATGGAATAAACAAGTGATATTAGTATACTCCTTATAGTCTAGAATGGTCTGAATCTCTCTATTTAATCCACCCAGAAAACGTGCAAGCATAGCTTCATTCTCCTCAACAATACCACATCTAATCATGCCAGTTTGTAATTCCTGATAATATTCTTCTACAGAATTTTTCCCTTGTCTTAAACGCTGCAATTTTTGAAGCAATTCACGTTGATAATATGGTGGAACCCAACGCGTACGCATAGCAGTTTTCAAAGCAGCCCAAGTAGTTGGAATAGGATATAATCTACAATGTTCAGACCACCATACACATGCAAAACTAGTGAAAGCACAAACAGCAGCAGCAACTCGTCTCTCCTCAGGATATTGTAAACATGTAAATCGTTGTTCAGTTTCTAACTCCCAAGTAAGATATATATCAGGAACATATCTACCCTCAAATGGTGGAATATTCAATTTCAGTTTAGGAATATGGACATCATCTCGTACCTGAGGTGGTGGTGCAGGCCTACCATTACGAATATATACCTGAGGTCGACCTGCTGGTGGTGGTACAGGTGGCTGCACGTAGTGTTGATTTTGATCAACCTCATCCTCATAATCTCCCACATAATCATCCTCCTCCGCATCAGCAGCAGGAGCCACAGAAGTATCAACAGCAGCACCAACAGTTTGGCCAAACGCAAGAGGAACACGGCTTGCTCGGCGGAGGTCTGCTTCGCGACGTGGAGGTAGTCGTTGTTGTTGTTGTTGGAGAGGTGCGTTAGGTGCAGCGGGTGGTGGTGGTGGAAGACGCGCGAGCAATTCATTAAACTTGTTATCGAGCTTTGTTTCGAACGTCTTCTCAAGGCCAGTGATCTTCTCCATGGCCTCTTCAAGATTGTTCAGCACATCTTGCACCTGTTCAGTCATCATTTGCTGAAACTTATCATGAAGCTCCTTGTTCGATAAATTCTCCCAGTCAATCTCGTCGGCTTGTGATCCTGGCATGGTTAGCAGCAATAGAAACACACAAGAATATGATCCTACAGACTACGAACAAGTGGTGGTGGTGGGTGTCACAAATCCGTCAAGCAAATCTCAAATTCTTACCAGTTCTTACCCAGCAGCAGGCGGTGATCGGCAACCGTTGTAGTCAAAAACTCTCAAAGCTTGGATAGAGCGATTACCAGGGAGAGTCAAACGCACGACGTAGATGTATGTGGAGCTGGGAAGGCTTATACTATGGTAGCAAAAAGGGTCAGCAATAATCAATTCAGAGATGCAAAGTTGAATAAATGCTCAACGACGGTACTGTGCTGGTCCTAGGCTAGACTGTGCTAGAGACGCGAGCCTAGAACACCAACAAAATCACGGCGCGGCACGTAAACAAGGGAAAAGCACACTCTGAATTTTTTTTTCGCTCTTTTTTTTTGCGCTCTTTTTTTTTGCTGCTTTTTTTTTGCGAAAAAATCACTATAATGGCGAGTATCTCAAAACTCTTCCTAGCTCAAACTGACAGGATGGGCACGAAATTTTTTGACCAATTTTTTTTTTTCGACTGCCCGTACCCAAAAACTGGAAACGGGTCAAAAAAAACTTCCTATAATGGCACCTGTCTCAAAACACTCAGAAACACCTAAAAATAGGATAGCCAGAAATTTTTCGAAAAATGCGTTTTCGAAAAAATTTGGGCCTAAACGGAGCGTGGCTACCCGACTCTTTTTTTTTTCCGAAACCTACTCCGGCAAGGAAACACGAATCGGAATCTAGATGGATCCCGAAAACAAACCTAATAAGCAAGGAACTCGGATTGGTGGTGGATATATGGTGGTGGTATATGGCAGCGGTGGTGGTAGCGGTGGTAGTATATGGATATGGATCGGTGGTGGTATATGGACACGGATTCGAAGCGGTGGCGGATAAGAGGTGGTGGTAGATGGCAGGGGTGATGATGATGGTGCGGCGGCGGCGTGACAACTTATGACCAGAACTCGAAACTCTAAAAGACTAGACTCTAAGACCAGCAACTAGACACGACGATGCAACCGCAAATTCAACAAAGCAAAACCCTAAAAAGATTATGCAAAGGCTCAGATTGGTTCGGATATGATGAACTAACCCTAATTTTTTTTGTGGCTTTTTCGTGGACTGTAGGTATGAAGAACAGACTCGATCTAAACTACGAAAAACTGTAAAATCTCACCGAGCAACCTGGAAATCTGATACCACTTGATAGAGGCGGAGGTGTCCCGTCTTTCGATGAGATGATGGATATCGCTTTGGTGGAAGTCGACTTTGACGATCCGACTACGAACGTGCGAGGACGTCGCGCCTTAGCAATCGCTAAACCAACTCCGAGAGGTTATTGACCTCGCCGGAGCACGATCAACCTGACCACGAGGGTCTGTTTCCTGCAAGCAAACGAAGAACAAGCAAGAAACTAAGATTGCAATCTGGATATTGCGAATATAAGATGAAAGCTTTATTGATCAAGGTGGGGTTCTGTGATGCCTTTGTCTGGTCGTTGAACACAAACGAAGTACGCGAAGTTGCAGCTATGGCGAACTTTTAATCTAAACAAAACCCAAAGTCTAAACGATGCCCTAAGGGCTGTATATATGGAGGAAGAGGGGGGAATTTCGTGGCCCTTGGTGGAGGGGTCCGAAATCAACCCTATCTCTTGTTTCCCCACACATACGGACTCTAAAAATAGCCTATACTTATGTATTTCGAAATTACATGGGCCTGGCCCAATAATAAGGTGACGCAGCACCTAAAATAGCCTCTGGACGAAATTTATGAAGTGGCATCTTGTATATTTCGTCCAAGGCTTCATGCACCCATTATGGTGGCTTCAAAGTCCTGAAATCATCACTTGTAACTCCGTTCTTGTTCCCCTTGCGCATGCCATCATCTCCATGCTTGTTCTTGCTCCAATGTTCATCCTTCTCCAAGCTAGGCCCTTCATTTGTAAGCAAAACAAATGTATCCAATTTAGGCAGCATCATATTCTCATGAACATTAGAATCATTACCAAGAAACGAAAGTACCTGGTAATTTAGTTGGCGTGCACGAGCTCTAGTAATTGGTCCAGTATGTATAGCAGCAGGGGCTGTGGGTGTAACAATTGTATTGATGTCCTCATCAAGTTGTGCACAACAACTATCGGCGGCAACATACTCCGCCTCAGTGGACGAGAGAGACACACAACTTTGCTTTTTGGAAGACCAACTCACCAAAGAGCAACCAAGGAATTGGCACCCTCTGTAAGTGGACTTCCTATCCACTTTGTCTCCCGCCCAATTGGAATCCGAGTACCCTACAAGCTTGAAGTTTGATCATCTTGGGTACCATAAGCCAAAGTTTGGGGTATGAGCCAAATATTGAAAGATTCGTTTGACCGCCACATAGTGACTTTCCTTAGGTGCGGCTTGAAACCGTGCACAAATTCCCACACTCAACATGATGTCCGGTCTAGATGCACAAAGGCAAAGCAAGGATCCAATCATGGAGCGATATACCTTTTGATCCACCACTTTACCATTGGGATCTAAGTCAAGTTGGCATTTGGTGGGCATTGGAGTGGAAGCCGGCTTGACGTCACTTAGCTTGAATCTCTTGAGCATGTCTTGAGTGTATTTGGATTGATTGATGAAAGTTCCTTCTCTTCTTTGCTTCACTTCGAACCCTAGAAAGAACTTCAACTCTCCCATGGAGGACATCTCGAACTTTGAGGTCATGAGAGCGGCAAATTCCTCATTGAAAGCTTTGTTAGGAGAGCCAAAGATAATATCATCAACATATAATTGGCACACAAACAACTCCCCTTTGACCTTCTTAGTAAAAAGAGTGGGGTCGATTAGCCCAACTTCAAAACCACGGTCTTGTAACGACTCGGTAAGGTGGTCATACCACACACGTGGGGCTTGTTTAAGGCCATAGAGTGCCTTATCGAGTTGATACACATGATCGGGAAAGTAGGGATCCTCGAACCCGGGGGGTTGCTTGACGTAAACCAATTCATTAATAGGACCATTAAGAAAAGCACTCTTCACATCCATTTGTTGTAACTTAAAGTTATGATGAGAAGCATATGCAATCAACATGCGAATGGATTCAAGACGAGCAACAGGGGCAAAGGTTTCACCGTAGTCGATACCCTCGACTTGGGAGTAGCCTTGTGCTACCAAACGAGCCTTGTTGCGAATGATAATCCCATGGGCATCTTGCTTGTTCTTAAATATCCACTTGGTTCCTATGACATTGTGATTCCCGGTTGGTCTTGGCACCAATCTCCACACTTTGTTGCGCTCGAAGTTGTTGAGTTCTTCATGCATGGCATTGAGCCAATCCGGATCTTCTAGCGCTTCATAGACCTTGTGGGGTTCCACACAAGAGACAAACGCGTGATGCTCACAATAATTTGCTAATTGTCTACGAGTGCTTACCCCCTTTCTTAAGCTTCCAAGCACATTCGTCATGAGATGATCCTTGGTGGAGAGCTTGGAAGCAACCTTGGCGGCACGACGCTCTAATTCCTCCTCGGGGGTGAGACGAGGAGTGGTCACTTGATCATCTTGAGCGTCGTCTTGGGCTTGTTCTTGTTCTTGAACTTGCTCGGAGGAGAAAACTTGACCTTGGGCATCACTTGATGTGTCAACACCGTCTTGAGCGTGATCTTGCCCTTGGTCATGTTCTTGAGGATGAGGGCCTTCATGTCGTACTTCGGAAGCGTGTGGGCCTTGGGTTGGTGATGGCTCCACTTGAGTGGAGCTTTGTCCTTCTCCTTCGGCCACAAGGGGTTCCTCAATGGGTAGGATAAAGCCAACACCCATTCTTCTTATGGCTTGGGGAGGAATTTCATCACCTACATCACAAGTGCCACTTTGCTCCACTTGGGAGCCATTATTCTCATCAAACTCCACGTTACACGTCTCCTCAATAAGTCCCGTGGATTTATTGAGGACACGGTAAGCATGAGAGTTTGTGGATAGCCAACAAATATGCCCTCATAAGCTCTAGCCTCAAATTTAGACAACCAAACACCTTTCTTGAGAATGAAACACTTACACCCGAATACCCGGAAGTACTTGATATTGGGCTTGTTACCGGTGAGTATCTCATATGGAGTCTTGTTCAAGCCCTTGCGGAGGTAGAGCCGATTGGATGCATGACACGCGGTGTTGATGGCTTCGGCCCAAAAGTTGTACGGAGACTTGAACTCCGCCATCATGGTCCTTGCCGCATCCATCAACGTCCGGTTCTTCCTCTCCGCAACACCGTTTTGTTGAGGGGTGTAGGGTGCAAAATATTGATGCTTGATTCCCTCATCACTAAGAAACTCATCCAAGGTGTAGTTCTTGAACTCGGTGCCATTGTCACTTCTTATTGTCAAGATCTTTGCATTATGTTGACGTTGTGCTTCATTTGCAAAGTCAATGACGATTTGTTGGGTCTCGCTCTTCCTCTTGAAGAAATACACCCACGTGTACCTTGAGTAGTCATCCACAATCACCAAGCAATACTTCCTACCTCCAAGACTATCGAAGGATGAAGGCCCAAAGAGATCCATGTGAAGGAGCTCCAAAGGCCTCTTTGAATAAATGATAGTCGTGGGAGGGTGAGCCTTCTCATGTAGCTTTCCTTCGATACAGGCACTGCAAGCACGATCTTTAGCAAAACTAACATTCGTTAGTCCACGGACATGGTCCCCCTTGAGGAGACTTTGCAAAGATCTCATATTGACATGGGCTAAACGGAGATGCCAAAGCCATCCCACATCAACTTTAGCCATTAGGCATGTCGCGGTCTTAGTGGGTCGCTCCGAAAAGTTAATCACATATAGACCATTCTCGACATGCCCAACAAAAGCTACTTTAAGAGTCTTGCTCCACAAGAGGGCCACGGTATCGATATCAAAGAAAGTGGCAAAGCCCATGATTGCAAGTTGACAAACGGAAAGTAAATTGTATGCAAGGGACTCAACAAGCATGACCTTCTCGATCGTGAGATCATGAGAGATGACCACCTTGCCAAGTCCCAATACCTTAGAAGATGAGGCGTCACCCCACTCGGCATTGGTGGGCATAGATGGAACCTTGTGCACGTCCACCACCAAGTCCTTGCTTCCGGTCATATGATTTGTAGCTCCGCTATCGAGCAACCATGATCCACCACCGGAAGCAAACACCTACAAGAGATCAATGCTTGGTTTTAGGTACCCATTTTGTAATGGGTCCTTTGATGTTAGTAACAGGGGTCTTAGGAACCCAAATAGACCATTCAATGTACTCATGAAGAGAACCAACAAATTTGGCATAAACATGCCCATCACTAGCACGGCATAACACATAAGAAGGATTAAAATCGCCGGCTTTGTTGGGAGGGGTGACATTGCCCTTCTTGACATTGTTCTTCTTCTTCTCCTCGGAGGCACTCTCTCCCTCCTTCACAAAGGTTTGCATGAGAGGAGGAGGTCGTTTGGTCTTGTCATTCTTATTCTTATTCTTGGAGTCGGGCACGTACCCAACCCCTTCCTTGGCCACAACTCCCTTTTGGTTGATCAAGAGATCGTTGAGGTTCTTCTTGCCTTGTATGCAAGTCGCAAGACCTCTCTCAAGTTGCCCCTTTAGCTTAGCGTTCTCCTCAACGAGATGCACATGCTCACAACACGGGTTAGTAGCATTTGCATTATCAATTAACATCATGCGAGGGAAAGTGGCCTTTTCCTTGGTTAGCTTTACTTGAAGTTGATCATGAGACTCTTTGAGGCTAGCATGAGCACCCTTCAAGACCTTGTGGGCCTTGTCAAGTAGATCAAACTCCTCTTTGAGTCGAGCAAGATCAACCTCAAGTTCGGCCTTCTCGGAGTTTAGCACATGAGAAACTATGAGGACATGATCATAATCTTTCTTTAACTTAGCATGATCAACGTTGTGTGACTCCTCAAGAGCCAAACGAAGACCACGCTCTTCCTCAAGAGCATTGGAAAGATCCGAAATCTCATCGGCATAGTCATGACTATGCCCTTCCATCTTAGTGATGGTGTCTTCGTGAGCCTCGATCATGTCATTGGCTTCACCAAGTTGTTCCAAGAGAGCAACAAAGTGCTTCTTGGATTTTCCCTTGAGTTTGCCCATAAAGGCCTCAAACTCGTTAGCCTCCACATTAGCTCCCTCAAGTTCATTAATGCTATCCATCGGAGAAGGATGATTAATGATGATAGTTTTGATGTTGGGGGTTACCTTGTTGGTGGCTTTAGCCATGTGGCACTTGGCGGTGATGCTCTCATTGGGTGAGTCGAAGAGAGACACCCGTGAAGTCGTCGCAATGGCAACGGAGGCCATGGCAACCGACTCATCATCTTCATCATCGTCATCATCCTCATTGTACTCTTCTTGTACCACCAATGCCTTGGGAGGAGTCTTCTTGGTGAAGTTGTTCTTGTTGGGGAACGACTTGGCCTTGTCCTTTCGGATGAGCTTGCCACCATTGTCTTCCCTCTTATCATACGGGCATTCCTCAACAAAATGACTCACGTTGCCGCAATTGTAGCAAGTCCTTACACGTTGCTCGCCCCTCGTGCCACTCGAGTTGTTTTTGCTAAAGTTTGGCCTCGAGTTTTTCTTGCTCCAAAATTGCCTTGAAGCAAGTGCCATGTGTTCATGATATGCATACTTCGTATCTTCGGGGTTGCTCTCCTCTTCTTCCTCTTCTTCTTCTTCAACGGTGAGCTTGGCCTTCAATGCAAGGTTAGGCTTCTTTGCCCGTTGAGAATGGAGCACCGCATTGTCAGCGGTCTTGTCTAAAATGTTCATGGCCACAAACTCATCCAACACTTCCCTTGAGGTCAAAGTGTGGAAGTCCGGTCTTTGACGAATGACGGAGGACATGGCCTTGTGGTAGGGCATCATTGCCTTGAGGAATTTGTGCTTGATCCAATTGTCATCCGTGTCCTTGCTCCCGTGATCTCGTAGTGAGACCACGAGTTTGGTCTCTCCGATAAAGCTCACGAGGTTCTTCATCTTCTTTCATAGCAAACTCATCGGCCTCATCTTGCACCACTTCATAGTTGGAGCGTTGAATGTTTGCGCTTCCTCGGCAGAGAGAGACAACACAATGCCATGCATCTTTGGCCAAGGCGAAGGGACGAAGATGAGGTAGGTCTTCGGGTGGAATTGCATCTTGAATGATGAAGAGAGCATTCTCATTGAATTGATTATCCGCGGCTTCTCAAGGAGTGAAGTTGCTTGGATCATGCGGATAAAAACCTTCTTCAATGATTCTCCAAAGGTTAGTGTTCACATGATTTAAATGACGTTTAAAGCGGTAAACCCAAGAATAAAAGTCCTCATTTTTCACAATCTTAGGGGGAGCACCGGCATGATTCAAATGAGTGGAAGGAACCGGTCCACCATAAACAAGTGGTGGTTCCACATGGGCAAAGATGCCGATGCCATTCTTACCACTAGAAGAAGGAGCCTTTTCACTAGTAGCTTCCCCCTTGTCGGGGATAGCATCCGTCACCTTGTTAGCGGGGTCACCCACTTTCAACGGTGCGGTGGATAGTTTAAGCCCCTCAAGAAATTTAGTAAACATGCTTTCAACTTCGGTCGTCATGGAGGTTTTCAATGTCTCTAAGGCCACATTGAACTCCTCACGAGAGACCGAGGTTCCCCCATCGCCCGTAGACGAGATCGGATTCACACCAGAGTGTTCCTCCACACCGTCTACGGTATCAACCATACTCTTTGGACGGTAAAGTCCTTAATAAAGAGACGAGGCTCTGATACCAGTTGAAAGGATAGATATGGTTGACTAGAGGGGGGGTGAATAGGCAACTACCAATTTTTAACTTATCTTTATCAAATTAAACTTTGCATCAAAGTAGGTTGTCTAGATGTGCAACTAGGTGAGCAACCTATATGATGCAATACCAACAAGCAAACAAGAAAGCAAGAGAAGTAACACTCAAGAGCTTGCACAAGTAAAGGTAAGAGATAACCAAGAGTGGATCCGGTGAAGACGAGGATGTGTTACCGAAGTTCCTTCCCTTTGAAGGGAAGTACGTCTCCGTTGGAGCGGTGTGGAGGCACAATGCTCCCCAAGAAGCCACTAGGGCCACCGTATTCTCCTCACGCCCTCACACAATGCGAGATGCCGTGATTCCACTATTGGTGCCCTTGAAGGCGGCGACCGAACCTTTACAAACAAGGTTGGGGCAATCTCCACAACTTAATCGGAGGCTCCCAACAAAACCACGAAGCTTCACCACAATGGAATATGGCTCCATGGTGACCTCAACCGTCTATGGTGCTCAAACACCCAAGAGTAACAAGATCCGCTAGGGATGAGTGGGGGAATCGAAAATCCCTTGGTGGAAGTGTAGATCGGGGCCTTCTCAACCACTTCCGAGCAAATCAACAAGTTTGATTGGCTAGAGAGATAGATCGGGCGAAAATGGAGCTTGGAGCATTTAATGGAGCTTGAGCAATAAATGGAGCTTGGGGGAGGAAGAGGTAGGTCAAAGGGAAGAAGGGGACCCCCTTTTATAGTGGGGGCAACAACCCAACCGTTGCCCCTCACCAACCAGCCCCGCACAGGGTGGTACTACTGCTAAGAGGGGGCGGTACTACTGCTAGGTCAGCGGTACTGCCGCACCAGCCAGCGGCACTGCCGCGCAGAGGAGACTAGTAGGGAATAGGACCCAACGCGGTACTACCACGGTGGTAGGGGCGGTACTACCGCTACTGAAACGGTACTACCGCCTCTACAACCGCAACTAGTGCCGCAAAACCCGACACGAGAAAAAGACCCCTCGAGTCGAGGCGGTAGGAGCCAGACAGCCCAGCGGTACTACGGCAGCGGGGTTACGGTACTGCCGCTTGTGACCCTTCGACCGTACTACCACTGGAAGTGCGGTACTACCGCTGGGACACTGAAGAGAGAGAGAGAGAGAGAGGATCTCTTCAAAGAGGCTGAGGACGAGGCGGTGGTGCCAGGCACCCCAGCGGTACTACTGCTGTGGAGACAAGGGCGGTACTACCGCTGTGGAGCGGTACTGCCGCTTGTGTCTCCTCAGCGGTACTACGACTGGGTTGCGCGGTACTACCGCTGGGACCCAGACAGGACAAGGAAAAGTGAAGAGATCTCTTCAAAGGAATGGACAAGCTTGGAGAGTGAGAAGCTGATGTGTACGTGTTGATTCCACCCATGCAATACCCCAGCGGACCCCCTCTTGATAGTACGGTGCCCTCTATGCAACTAGTCCACCGAGAGAGAAATGAAAGAGCTACACTGTCTTGAAGGACACTCTGAAGGGAAGGAAACGTCTCGTGCCAGGGGTGAATCTGTGAACTATTCAAAGCACATGATTAGTCCACACACATGTTGTCATCAATCACCAAAACTACCTTGAGAGAGATATGCCGTAACAACCTCTTCTATATCAATGTATTATACTTTCATGATTTCATCTACTAAGAATGCTTCTACAATCTATTTATCATTTGTATGCTTTTATAAACCATAGTAACATATTGTCGTTAACAAGGTAGATTAATGTTCTAGGCCCTGGTCAGCACTTTTGCCTGATTTACTTCTGAGAATAGAAAAAAAATGTTGTTTTCACACAATTGTCCAGGTACCCAGAATAGCCTATTACTATGTTTGTCGCATATTTGTAAACCCAGTGTTTAGCACTCATAAAGCCATCTCCAACCCCCAGTCATACATTTCCTTATTTAAAATTCAAACTAAGCTATTTTCATATTCTATGGATACTCATTAACCTAATACTGTTGCCAGTCGACAAGCAAATCGTGGCAAACTCACGCACTATTATCATGAAATTTAGCTAGGTATGGCCCTCCTTACAACCATGAAATCAATAGCCAACATGCGTATAGAAAACAAATCAAAGAAAAGCTAAGATGTGTACTCTAAAAAGGAAAATCCCATTTAGACTTGACCCACACCCAGCTTTTCCTGGCCTGTTGCATCTCTAGGTCCACATACATGAAGTTATAATGCTAGCCTCGTCCCTATCACACTAACAGACCTTATAGACTCAACCTAATTCTGCATTTTACGAAAGCTAAAATAAAAGAGAACAATAAAAGAAAACAAAAAGTAGAAAAAACAAATAAATGGAAAAAGGGAAAAGGAAAAGGGATCTTCCACTGCACCCTGGGCCTCACCAGCCCAACAGGCCAAGATGGCCCGGCCTCCCCCTCTATCATCTCCCTCCCCGCACACTGTTCCTCCGACCGAGCCCCCTCCCCCCCCCCCACCGCTCATCCCCGCCGGATCAGGCGTGACGCCCGGCGCCGCCACGTCGCCAACGAGAGGATAAGATGCCCCCACCTCCTCGGTCCTCTCCCCTGCTCCACCCACTAGTCCCCTCGTCCCCTCGCCCCCTCTAAGGCCTCTTCTCCCTCCCCCTTGATGTCTACTACACAACCTTCATCTTGTAGACGTTGTTGGGCCTCCAAGTGCAGAAGTTTGTAGGATAGTAGCAAATTTCCCTCAAGTGGATGACCTAAGGTTTATCAATCTGTAGGAGGCGTAGGATGAAGATGGTCTCTCTCAAGCAACCTTGCAACCAAATAACAAAGAGTCTCTTGTGTCCCCAACACACCCAATACAATGGTAAATTGTATAGGTGCACTAGTTCGGCGAAGAGATGGTGATACAAGTGCAATATGGATGGTAGATAAACGTATTTGTAATCTGAAATTATAAAAACAGCAAGGTAACTAATGATAAAGTGAGCGTAGACGGTATTGCAATGCTAGGAAACAAGGCCTAGGGTTCATACTTTCACTAGTGCAAGTCCTCTCAACAATAATAACATAATTGGATCACATAACTATCCCTCAACATGCAACAAAGAGTCACTACAAAGTCACTAATAGCGGAGAACAAACAAAGAGATTATGGTAGGGTACGAAACCACCTCAAAGTTATTCTTTCCAATCAATCCGTTGGGATATTCCTATAAGTGTCACAAACTGCCCTAGAGTTCGTACTAGAATAACACCTTAAGACACAAATCAACCAAAACCCTAATGTCACCTAGATACTCCAATGTCACCTCAAGTATCCGTGGGTATGATTATACGATATGCATCACACAATCACACAACCAACACATAGAACCTCAAAGAGTGCCCCAAAGTTTCTACCGGAGAATCACGACGAAAACGTGTGCCAACCCCTATGCATAGGTTCATGGGAGGAACCCGCAAGTTGATCACCAAAACATACATCAAGTGAATCATGGGATATCCCATTGTCACCACAGATATCCATGGCAAGACATACATCAAGTGTTCACAAATCTTTAAAGACTCAATCCGATAATATAACTTCAAAGGGGAAACTCAATCCATTACAAGAGAGTAGAGGGGGGAAGAAACATCATAGGATCCAAATATAATAGCAAAGCTCGCGATACATCAAGATCCTATTATCTCAAGAACACGAGAGAGAGAGATCGAACACATAGCTACTAGTACATACCCTCAGCCCCGAGGGAGAACTACTCCCTCCTCGTCATGGAGAGCACCGGGATGATGAAGATGGCCACCGGAGAGGGATTGCCCCCTCCGGCAGGGTGCCGGAACGGGTCTAGATTGGCTTTCGGTGGCTACGGAGGCTTCTGGCGACGGAACTCCCGATCTATTGTGCTCCCCGATGTTTTTAGGGTATATGGAGATATATAGGCGGAAGAAGTACGTCAGGGGGGCACGAGGGGCCCACAAGGGTGGAGGGCGCGCCCCCCTACCTCGTGGCCTCCTCGAAGCTTCCCTTGCATGCACTTCAAGTCTTCCGGGCTTCTTTCCTTCCAAAAATGGGTTCTGTGAAGTTTCAGGTCAATTGGACTCCGTTTGGTTTTCCTTTTCTTCGAAACCCTAAAACAAGGTAAAAACGGAAGCTGGCACTGGGCTCAGGGTTAATAGGTTAGTCCCAAAATAATATAAAAGTGTACAATAAAGCCCATAAACATCCAAAACAGAAGATAATATAGCATGGAGCAATCAAAAATTATAGATACATTGGAGACGTATCACCATCCCCAAGCTTAATTCCTGCTCGTCCTTGAGTAGGTAAATGATAAAAACAGAATTTTTGGTGCGGAGTGCTATTTGGCATAATTCTCTAAGTAATTCTCTTTATTGTGGCAAGAATATTCAAACCCATAAGATTTAAGACAAAAGTTTAATATTGACATAAAAATAATAATACTTCAAGCATACTAACTAAGCAATCATGTCTTCTCAAATAACATGGCCAAAGAAAGCTATCCCTACAAAATCATATACTCTGGCTATGCTCCATCTTCACCACACAACGTATTTAAATCATGCACAACCCCGATGACAAGCCAAGCAATTGTTTCATACTTTTGATGTTCTCAAACTTTTTCAATCTTCACGCAATACATGAGCGTAAGCCATGGACATAGCACTATAGGTGGAATAGAATGGTGGTTGTGGAGAAGACAAAAAGGGAGAAGATGGTCTCACACCAACTAGGTGTATCAACGGGCTATGATGATGCCCATCAATAGATATCAATGTGAGTGAGTAGGGATTGCCATGCAACAGATGCACTAGAGCTATAAGTGTATGAAAGCTCAACAAAAGAAACTAGTGGGTGTGCATCCAACTTGCTTGCTCACGAAGACCTAGGGCATTTTGAGGAAGCCCATCATTGGAATATACAAGCCAAGTTCTATAATGTAAAATTCCCACTAGTATATGGAAGTGACAACATAGGAGACTCTCTATCATGAAGATCATGGTGCTACTTTGAAGCACAAGTGTGGTAAAAGGATAGTAGCATTGCCCCTTCTCTCTTTTTCTCTCATTTTTTGGGCCTTCTCTTTTTTTATGGCCTCTTTTCTCTTTTTTTTATTTGGGCTTCTTTGGACTCTTTTATTTATTTATTTATTTTCATCTGGAGTCTCATCCCGACTTGTGGGGGAATCATAGTCTCCATCATCCTTTCCTCAGTGGAACAATGCTCTAATAATGATGATCATCACACTTTTATTTTTCTTACAACTCAAGAATTACAACTCGATACTTAGAAAAAATATGACTCTATATGAATGCCTCCGGCGGTGTACCGGGATGTGCAATGATGCATGAGTGACATGTATGAAAGAATTATGAACGGTGGCCTTGCCACAAATACGATGTCAACTACATGATCATGCAAAGCAATATGACAATGATGAAGCGTGCCATAATAACGGAACGGTGGAAAGTTGCATGGCAATATATCTCAGAATGGCTATGGAAATGCCATAATAGGTAGGTATGGTGGCTGTTTTGAGGAAGATATATGGTGGGTTTATGGTACCGGCGAAAGTTGCACGGTACTAGAGAGGCTAGCAATGGTGGAAGGGTGAGAGTGCGTATAATCCATGGACTCAACATTAGTCATAAAGAACTCACATACTTATTGCAAAAATCTATTAGTCATCGAAACAAAGTACTATGTGCATGCTCCTAGAGGATAGATTGGTAGGAAAAGACCATCGCTCGTCCTCGACCGCCACTCATAAGGAAGACAATAAATAAATAAATCATGCTCCGACTTCATCACATAACGGTTCACCATACGTGCATGCTACGGGAATCACAAACTTCAACACAAGTATTTCTCAAATTCACAACTACTCAACTAGCATGACTCTAATATCACCATCTCCATATCTCAAAATAATCATCAAGCATCAAACTTCTCTTAGTATTCAATACTCTGTACGAAAGTTTTTACTATTCTTGGATGCCTAGTATATTAGGATTATTTAAGCAAATTACCATGCTATTTAAAACTCTCAAAATGATATAAGTGAAGCATGATAGTTCATCTATTTCTTTAAAATAAAACCACCACCGTGCTCTAAAAAGATATAAGTGAAGCACTAGAGCAACAACAAACTACTCCGAAAAATATAAGTGAAGACCAATGAGTAGTCGAATAATTATGCAACTATGTGAAGACTCTCTAACATTTAAGGATTTAAGATCTTGATACTTTATTCAAATAGCAAGCAAAACAAAATAAAATGACATCTAAGAATATCAAACATCATGTGAAGAAGCAAAAACTTAGGATCAACCGATACTAACCAATAGTTGTTGAAGAAGAAAGGTGGGATGCCAACCGGGGCATCCCCAAGCTTAGACGCTTGAGACTTCTTGAAATATTATCTTGGGGTGCATTGGGCATCCCCAAGATTGAGTTTTTGTGTCTCCTTAATTCCTCTCATATCACGGTCTCCCTAAATCTCAAAAGCTTCATCCACGCAAAACTCAACAAGGACTCGTGAGATAAGTTAGTATAAACCATTGCAAAAACCTTATCATACTCTACTGTAGCAAATCACTAAAATTATTATTCAACATTACATACTAAATGCCTCTGCATATTTAATAGTCCTATCCCCAAATAGAATCGTTAAAGAAGCAAACATATGCAAGCAATGCAAACATAACAGCAATCTGCCTAAACAGGACAGTCTGTAAAGAATGCAGCAACAACCATATTTCCCTAGCTCCAAAAACTATGAAATAAAATTCCAATTGTATTAAATTTATCAGAGCTTAATATGCAAAAGGTTTCAACATTTTATCACATTCTGACTTTTCTAGGGAATTATTGCAACAACGGTAAACTTTCTGTTTTCAAACAGCAACATGAAGACTTGTAAAATAGGCATTGTAAAGGCTATCAATGCCACTTTTATTGAAATAAAATATGCAAAACATTGTTCTAAATAACAGCAATCAAATTCTAACAAAATAATTGATGCCCCAAGCAAAACACATATCATGTGGCGAATAAACATATAGGTCCAAGTAAAGTTACCGATGAACGGAGACGAAAGAGGGGATCCCTTCCGGGGTATCCCCAAGCTTAGGCTTTTCGTTGCCCTTGAATATTATCTTGGGGTGCATTGGGCATCCCCAATCTTAGGCTCTTACCACTCCTTATTCCATAGTCCATCGAATCTTTACCCAAAACTTGAAAACTTCACAACACAAAACTTAAAGTAGAAAACTCGTAAGCTCCGTTAGCGAAACAAGACAAAACACCACTTCAAGGTACTGTAATGAACTCATTCTTTATTTATATTGGTGTTAAACCTACTGTATTCCAACTTCACTATGGTTTATAAACTCTTTTACTAGCCATAGATTCATCAAAATAAGCAAACAACACACGAAAAACAGAATCTGTCAAGAACAGAATAGTCTGTAGTAATCTGTAACTAACGCAAACTTCTGGAACCCCAAAAATTCTAAAATAAATTGCTGGACCTGAGGAATTTATCTATTAATCATCTGAAAAAAGAATTAACTAAATATCACTCTCCAAATAAAAATGGCAGCAGTTCTCGTGAGCGCTAAAGTTTCTATTTTTTACAGCAAAATTAACAAGACTTTCCCCAAGTCTTCCCAACGGTTCTACTTGGCACAAAAACTAATTAGAACATAAAAACTCAATCATAATATAGGCTAGATAAATTATTTATTACTAAACAGGAGCAAAAAGTAAGGAATAAAAATAAAATTGGGTTGCCTCCCAACAAGCGCTATCGTTTAACGCCCCTAGCTAGGCATGATGATTTCAATGATACTCACATAAAGGATAAGAATTGAAACATAAAGAGAGGATCATGAAGAATATGACTAGCACATTTAAGTCTAACATACTTCCTATGCATAGGGATTTTGTGAGAAAACAACTTGTGGGAACAAGAATCAACTTGCATAGGAAGGTAAAACAAGGATAACTTCAAAAATTTAAGCACATAGAGAGGAAACTTGATATTATTGAAATTCCTACAAGCATATATTCCTCCCTCATAATAATTTTCAGTAGCATCATGAATGAATTCAACAATATAACCAGCATCTAAAGCATTCTTTTCATGATCTACAAGCATAGAAAATTTTATACTCTCCACATAAGCAAATTTCTTCTCATGAATAGTAGTGGGAGCAAACTCAACAAAATAACTATCATGTGAGGCATAATCCAATTGAAAACTAAAATCATGATGACAAGTTTGATGGATATCATTATTCTTTATAGCATACAAGTCATCACAATAATCATCATAGATAGCAACGTTGTTCTCATAATCAATTGGAACCTCTTTCGGAATAGTGGAATCATTACTAAATAAAGTCATGACCTCTCCAAATACACTTTCATCAATATAATCATCATAAATAGGAGGCATTCTTTCATCATAATAAATTTGCTCATCAAAACTTGGGGGGCAAAAATTATCATCTTCATCAAACATAGCTTCCCCAAGCTTGTGGCTTTGCATATCATTAGCATCATGGATATTCAAGGAATTCATACTAACAACATTGCAATCATGCTCGTCATTCAAATATTTAGTGCCAAACATTTTAATGTATTCTTCTTCTAACACTTTGGCACAATTTTCCTTTCCATCATACTCACGAGAGATATTAAAAAGATGAAGCGTATGAGGCAAAGTTAATTCCATTTTTTATAGTTTTCTTTTATAAACTAAACTAGTGATAAAACAAGAAACAAAAAGATTCGATTGCAAGATCTAAAGATATACCTTCAAGCGCTAACCTCCCCGGCAACGGCGCCAGAAAAGAGCTTGATGTCTACTACACAACCTTCTTCTTGTAGACGTTGTTGGGCCTCCAAGTGCAGAGGTTTGTAGGACAGTAGCAAATTTCCCTCAAGTGGATGACCTAAGGTTTATCAATCCGTAGGAGGCGTAGGATGAAGATGGTCTCTCTCAAGCAACCTTGCAACCAAATAACAAAGATTCTCTTGTGTCCCAACACACCTAATACAATGGTAAATTGTATAGGTGCACTAGTTCGGCGAAGAGATGGTGATACAAGTGCAATATGGATGGTAGATAAACGTATTTGTAATCTGAAATTATAAAAACAGCAAGGTAAGTAATGATAAAAGTGAGTGTAGACGGTATTGCAATGCTAGGAAGCAAGGCCTAGGGTTCATACTTTCACTAGTGCAAGTCCTCTCAACAATAATAACATAATTGGATCACATAACTATCCCTCAACATGCAACAAAGAGTCACTTCAAAGTCACTAATAGCGGAAAACAAACGAAGAGATTATGGTAGGGTACGAAACCACCTCAAAGTTATTTTTTCCAATCAATCCGTTGGGCTATTCCTGTAAGTGTCACAAACAGCCCTAGAGTTCGTACTAGAATAACACCTTAAGACACAAATCAACCAAAACCCTAATGTCACCTAGATACTCCAATGTCACCTCAAGTATCTGTGGGTATGATTATACGATATGCATCACACAATCTCAGATTCATCTATTCAACCAACACATAGAACCTCAAAGAGTGCCCCAAAGTTTCTACCAGAGAATCACGACGAAAACGTGTGCCAACCTCTATGCATAGGTTCATGGGAGGAACCCGCAAGTTGATCACCAAAACATACATCAAGTGAATCACGTGATATCCCATTGTCACCACAGATATCCACGGCAAGCCATCGCCTGGGAGAGAGGGCGGGGTGCAGCAGCAGCGGCGCTGGGATGTCCCGCGGTGAAGCACGATGCAGTGGTGGAGATAGGGAGGGGGAGATGGGCGATGGCGGCGACCGTAGCGGCCGTGGTGGATGTAGTAGGAAGGAGAGATGGAAAGGAAGGGAACAAAGTGGTTTAGGCTTGCGGGAGGGAACGAGGAGGTGGAGAACATGTGGGTTCTTTGGGCATTGAACGTGTAGAGACGGGAACGAGGGCGGGGTAGATTGGATCGTGGGACGGGTGTTGGTGGGGTCATGGTTGTTTTCTTTTTTCTTTTTTTTTCTCGCTGCTTTTTCTGACGTGGGGTGGAAAGGAGCGATCGAGGGGGGGGGGAGGGGAGCGAACGAGGTCGAACCATCACGACGTTCGATCCCCCTTTAATATAGTAGAGATTTATGTTCACTCTCACAATGCATGTCTTACTATCCCCACTTGCGCTCTCGGTGTAACGGGTCATCGACCCTGTTTGGATACTCTAACACAGTTAGAGTTAGAGTTATTTTCTAACCCACTCTAACCCAAACTAGCTGACTGCCCATGCGTTGCTACGGAGCGGGACAACAATGTTTTATTGTTGTATTTGTCCCGCTTCACCCTTCGCTTCACTGGTTCTATGTTTTTTTGACACACGTCTTATTTATCATCCCACCAATAACCAGACAAACATTGATCTTCCTTCACTGGTCCGCCACTTCGCTCTAGCTTTGATGTCCTGGTTTAACTTCACTTGATATAGCTCCATTGAGATGATAAGCTAACACTTACGATGTTTGTCATTTGTTCTTTTATGGATTGATAGCGCTGATGTGTATGTGTGTTTTCATGAGGATTTTTTTTACTAACCAGACCATTAAAAAAATGCTTCCTGAGTTTTCCCTCTTTCATTCTCACCAATCATCACAGAATTCTCGAAATAAGTGAATTCATCATTGTGCTCACTTGTGCTCCTGGTTAGCTAAGACCCTAAATGTACTTCCAGTCTGAAGTATGGCAGGACCAGTGAAATTTAGTCCTAATGGCTTTTATTTAGTCTGAAGTATGGGCCGGCAACTCTTTGTTTCCCTCTATCTAGTGGTTCATATGTACAATAGAGCAACAACAAGCCTCTGATTAATCACTGTTCTCGTCTTTACATTTCAGAACTCATACACCTGATAGATTTGTTATGCCTTGTGCTAATTCTTCACCTAGCTACTAAATGTAAACTATCCCTTGTGCTAGTTCCTCACCTAGCTATAGAATGTACATTTTACTTGGTTCCTATTACACATTTTATTTCTGATCACGGCGATTCACATGTATACCCTTATAGAAAGAATAACGAACCCAATTACTTCTATCACTGGTGAGATAGTAGAGGCGATCAAGTATACCTTCCCTCTACTCTACGACAAGCTCCGTCTCTTGCAGGCCCCTACTCCGGCTTAAACTCTGATGCTTATGCTCTGAGTATAGTAAACCAAATCGAAAGGAAGGCATATCAAGTTGGAAGTTGGAACTAGCAGTTTCACCTAATAAGGTAGAACCATTATTCAATAAAAAACAACCTCGAGAAATTCTAGAAAATAAATTAATTCATCACTTTCTTTTTTAGAACTATAACAAGGGCACAAGGTAATACCATTAAAATATTTCTTAATTACCATGTCAAACCATCCTACTAAACGTAAAAGAACATGCCAGCATGAGGCACGATGAACCAAAATCCAACTACAATATAAAAGTTTTGGGAATACTGCACGGAGGTAATAATGAACTATATATAAAATAAAAATGAAAAGTAAGGCCATGTCCAATGTAAGTCGTACTTGCAATTTTGCTTACTTGCGGGATGCCTTATTACTTTTGAGCTTCCTCATATAGAATTCAAGCAGTTTGGCCTTGAGGACTCAGATAGTTCCAAAACTGATTGTATGACATGGGCATGGACAATATAGGACTTGAGAATCACAATAGAAAATCAGATCTAATTTGGCAACATCACAACAACAAAAGATTAGAAATAAGTAAATGTCAAATTGTGTTCCAAACAGTACAAAAAGTACAAGAGGAACTTGTACTTTTCCCAATATTTGATAAATCTAGGCTCACTAATTTGTTCTTTTATTATAAAGCTCGGGATTGTAAATCTGCACGCAGAGTACAAGCAAGGAAAATCATGCTCAAGATGCTCACCCTACAGCTGATTGGAGCAATGAGGTTCTCGATTCAGTAGTGAAAAGGGGAATGGAAAAAAAGATTTGCACCAATATCATGCATATACTGGCCATAACTAATAACCACCATGTAACCATGCGGCATTTTTACAATCATTAAACACACCATCAATCAGGCAAAATTTGCATCTCATAATCTGTAAAAAATGCATACCATATTTTTACCTAATAAGTAGTAATAATATCGTATCTTCGGAAATTTCATAAGGAGTAACAATACATTAAATAATACAGTAGAATGAAAGGTTATCAGTTTATACCTACTGCATATGGTTACTACTGATAGTACGACAATACCTAACACATTTCTTTGAAGTTCTGCCAGCAATCAGTCACTTCGGTCATAATAATCCTCAAGGAAGGCTGCCCATCACCCCGCCATCATAAGCCACAAGAAATATTCGTTCTTATTCCACCTATTTGTGCCAAATCTGATCCAAAGATGAATGGACCACCTCTACTTTTATACAAGTATACGTGGCATAAACAGAATACTATAGTATTTGAACTGGATTGCCATGACAAAGTAGTTTGTAAATTATAGAATTGAACTAACAATTTAAAGATAACAACTGACGTCGAAACTGACCCCGTTATGGAGACTATATATGACTCCAGCTGAGAATGTGGCACTGTCCAAGAGGAAGCCATCAACATGCCAGCCCGACAGCATCTTGGTCAGGTATTGGGAGATGCTGCTGCCATGGCTCGCGCTCGCCTTGGCACTGGCATCGCTGCAGTAGCCTGCATGAGCCCGTGTTGCAGGGGCTGCTGATGTTCTATTCCTCCCCCGGTTCCTCCTGACAGTGATGACATTGTGGGTTCCACCGGCACCGTCGAGAAGGGCACGTCGGTGAGCAAGAACCGACTGTGCAACCTTGTAAGCTCACTGGACATGTGCACCCATGGTCAATCAAGATGTATTACAAACATCTGTCACACTCATCAAATCATAGTAGAAGATATCGAGCTCATCAAATCATGAACAAAATCCCACTTCACATAAACTTGTACAGAATGTGAAAGCATGCACTTATGCAGTTTGTCAAGAATCGCATCCAGTGCCTGCCAGTGGGGCACCCGCATTTGTCCTTGGCTCCTTGACATCCCTAATTCCACCAGAAAAAAAAGAATAGGTGGAGACCGGCAAAAGAAAAAACAGAGAAATTGAACCTGACACCAGGAGCCGCTTCACACTTCGTGGCTCCGTGCGCTGGCAGCATCGCTCCTCCCAATCCCAACAAGCTGAAAAAGAGCAGAACTCACGTTACAATGACGACATAAAATTAGGCGCAAAACGAATACATCGACATCTTTCATGACTTGACCCAACGCTTCTTGGGTGGCTTGGCCTGCTACTCCCTGCCACTGCCGTCGCTTTCTTGGACGTTCCCATCGCCGTCAGCGACCCCAACATCCATGATCCAGCGGAGGAAGGAGGTTGGAGGTGGAGGACCCGTACATGCCGCTATAGTGCTGGAGGCAGGGCGGCGACGAGGGGAAGAAATCATCCACGAGAAGGCGAGAGGATGCGGCACAACACATTGGTGGGGATGCCAAGGGCAGCGCTACGAGTTGACGTGATTCCCGTATCCTCCAGCACGCTGGTAGTTCCACTCCGGCGACAACGACCGTAGCATGGCTGCTGCTGCCGTCGCTTTCTTGGACGTTCCCATCACCGTCGGCGATCCCAGCATCCATGATTCAGCGGAGGAAGGATCTAGCATGCTCGACGCCGCGGCCATGCCGCCGCTGTAGAGCACCACGACCTCCCAGTCCTTGCGCCGATGGTGATGGGGGTATCCCATGCGACCAATGTGGGTGAGGGACGGTGAGCATAGGCGGCGGAGGCGGCAGCGAGTTTTCTATTGAGACACATGGGATCGAGAATGAGAGGGCTGGGGGAGATCATGCCTAGGACGTGGGTCGCGGAGATGAGAGCATGGGCTGGTTTTCCGGTTTCCTCGTCCTCGTGCATGCGGATGGACCGATTTTTTTTGGGTTTCCTTGTCCTCGTGCGTGTGGGATGGACTGATTTTTTTACTGCGCTTGATTGAGGGGTGGGACCATGGAATCGAACGAGGCGGGGATGGAACGAGGTTGAACCATCACGACATTCGATCGCCTTTAATAGTAGAGATAAGTACCTCTCCACCGGAATAGCTGGGTTGGATGGAACTAACCCACTCTAATTCTTTCTATTTAGATACTTGTGGGTTATTTGAGTCTCCAACTAACTTAAACTAACAGGGCAAGTCCCGTGAATGCTCTCTAACACGCCAAAATGGAATGGAACTGACAACCATTAATTGCCTTGCCTCTCGCGGCAACGGTGTCAAACCCGGCATCAATCATGAAGCGACCGCATTAATTGTCTTGCCTCTCGCTGGAAACGACCCCCACTTCCCCGTTCTCCTCTCCGCTCCTCTCCTCTCCTGCCGCACTCCACGGCTGCACGCCTGCACACGTACAAGAGAACCCCAAGCGTCAGGCCCCAAGTCGACTGGGCTCTCCCATCGGATCCAAGCCGAATATGTCGTCGTCGGTCGGAGGTGGAGGGGGAGGCGGCGCGGCTTTGGCCGGAGGGGACGTCGCTGGCCTTCTGGACAAGGCCAAGGAGCTGGACCAGCTGCGGAAGGAGCAGGACGATGTGTCCACCGAGATCAATAAGATCCACAAGAAGATCATCTCCTGTAAGCAATTTGCTCGAGGCCCGTCTCCCTTTTCCATGCTGTCATTTGTCTGGTTGTCATTTAGGTCGATTCGATACGGATTTTGAGCTCCTTCGTATTAGTTACTTACATTAGGGAATTTTGGTGGTATGTTCGACATGCTTAGCTGCTTGATTGCATTTTATTTGTCGTGCATGTGAGTGCCAGATTTGTGCACGAAGGGCTCTTGTCTTCACTCTGGGATGTTGGAAATGTTTTCTTTTGGCTTTGTGTATCAGATATTCAGATACGTTGTCGTTTTCCCTTTCTTCACTGATATATTTATGCCTTCATTGATTTGTTATGCTCCACTGCCTGGCGAGGGCTTTCTTGTTGGTGTGAACTATGTGTCAACAGAAGTAAAAGTTACTCCATGACAATTCTTCTCAACACGTCCCGAAGAGCAACATTAGATGCCATAGAGGTGGGCAAAGGGGTGGTTTCCAGGAAGGGGGAGCAAGATAAATTCGAAGAGTTATTTAAAAACACCATGCGTTAAGTTATCTAGCTTAACTCTATGCTATTCATTAACATAAACATAAAAGTATAGTTAACAATCCTGTGTTGGCATTTTGTAAGATACTAAAATCTGTAATATAAGCACTAATTGCTGATGAAATGCTGATTAACAGTTGATTAATTGCTGATAAAAGTATTAATTGAGTAGTATCATAGCACACAAAAAGATGTTGTGGCACTATAATTAATGACGAAAGAGGTGATAGTACATAAAATGAGAACATTTAATGCTAAATAAATCTTGTATACTCCCTCCTTTCCGGTTTATTAGTCTCATCTCATTTTCTTGGTTTTTCCGGTTTATTAGGCTCATCTCATTTTCTCTTACCTCATTTATTGCTATGCCATGTCGTCAATATGCCTAGTTGACATTGCATTAGGATGTTTATACTACCCTATGATAGCCCATGATTAGTAACCTTGTATGATGTGATTCAGTAGTTCTGTGAAAAAAAAATGTGACGGAAAAGAAGAGTTCTAAATTAGTAGTTTTCTTGGCATGGCCTTACAAAAGTATTCATGTAAGAAAAGAACAGAAAATCAGGTATTTAAAGTTGCTTGTTCTGTACCGGAAAACAATCAGCAAATATTCGTGTAATTTCCCTGCTAGTCTCTAATATGGAATTCAATAATCAGTTTGCCCCTTACTGTCTCACTTACTAAGGCATCTAGGTCCATCTTGTTGGTTTACTTGGTCAATTGCTTATCCCTTCAACCTCCCAATCCATTCCACTTGTAACTGAATTTGCAACTAGCTTGTTTGTAGTATCCTGATAAGGGTCAAACCAATGAATGAAATGCACCATTTTTGAAAAATGATCAACTACCACAAAACAAGCAATAAATGTGGTCATTTGAAAAGTTGCAACATTTGAAGCATCATAGCTCTTATTGCAAGGAATGAAATGCGCCATTTTGGAAAAATGATCACCTACTGCTTCTACTTGATCATCATAGACCAACAAATCCATTTGAGAGTCGTCTTTCTTTGATGGCAGTGTCCTTTCTTCACGCTCACCATCTTTGCAGAGCTTAACAAGATAATTCACGCCAACAACCAGAGCCAACAAGCCTCGCTTAGAAGCTCTTTCTTCATCTAAGCTTTTAATAACAAAGATAGGCCTTTCCATGTTTAGTTCTAGGTAACCCAAGCACAGAGTCTATACTAACATCTTCCCAAGGTGCATGTGGAATAGGCAAAGTTATATAAAGACCATGGGAAAGAGCTTTTGACTTAGATTTCCGACATGTGATGCAACGATGGACAAAGCGCCCAACGTCTCGAAACATCCTTTGTCAAAAGAAGTTGTTGGAGAGCGTGGCATAGGTCTTGTCACATCCAAAATGTCCCATGAGTCCACCGCCATGTGATTCTTGCAAAAGTAGTAAACATAAAGAACTTTCGGGAAAACAGAGTTTGTTAGCACGCATAAGATATGCATCACATATAGTATGCTCCCACCAAGTGCCATCTTGGCAGTGAGCAAAAGGCTTAGCAAAAACTTTGATGTGATCAAATCCAATGACATTACGCTCAAGCTTTGAAGCAACATGTATTTGCGGGGAAGAGCATTCGCCACAACATCATCTTTACCCTTCTTGTACATGATGACATAAGGAAAATATTATATGTATTCACTCCATTTAGCATGTTGACGGTTTAGTTTGGCTTGGCTCTTAAGGTTCTTAAGCGGTTCATGATCGGAATGGATAACAAATTCCTTAAGGCGCAAGTACTGATGCCAAACTTGCAAGACTCAAAATATGCAATTCTTTATCATAGATGGGGTAATTCAATTGAGTGCCAACCCCCCCCCCCCCCCTAAAAGTAAGCTAGGATGATGCTCTTGCATAAGCACACCCTCTATGTCGGTACCTAGTGTCACACTCAATCTCAAAAGTGTTTACGAAATTCGGCAAAACAGGCAATGAGGCATGACCGCATGAGTTAAGCGGTTCTTAAGTTCAAGAAAAGCTTTATCTTGTGAAGGACCCCATGTAAAAGGCACACCCTTCTTGGAAAGAGCATGTAATGCTGAAGCAATGATGCTGAAGTCCTTAACAAAGTGACAATAAAATCCAGTCAAACCAAGGAAACTACGCACTTGAGTCAAATTGGTTGGCTGTGGCCAAGTTTTAAGGCCTGTTCGGACTCACTCCCACTCCACAGCTCCGCTCCGGAGCGGAGTGGCATGCAACTATAATCTACGGAGTGGCCAGAAGGGCGCTCCGTCCGCTCCGCTCCGTGGCGGGGGAGTGGAGGCTTTCCGAACAGGGTCTTAGTTGCATCAGTTTCGGACTCATCTACTTCAATACCATGGGGAGACACAACAAAGCCCAAGAAAATGAGTTTTCAGTGCAGAATGTGCAATTTTCAAGATTAGCATAAAGTTCCCATTTCTTAGCACTTGAAGAACTTGGTTGGCATGCTTGGGGTGATCATCAATATAATATCAAGATGTCATTAAAGTACACAACCACAAATTTGCCAATGATTTGCCTAAGAACATGATTCATCAAGCGCATGAAAGTATTGGGTGCATTAGACAATCCAAATGGCATAACAACTTAACAAATTATTCATAAAGCCCAAATTTGGTTTTGAAAGCAGTTTTCCATTCATCTCCCACTTGCATATGTATTTGGCGATAACCACTTTTCAAATCAAAGTTGGAGAAGATAGTGGCACCATTAAGTTCATCTAGTATATCATCTAAGCAAGGTATGGGGTGTCTATAGCGAACGATGGTGTTATTAGTAGCACGGCAATCAACACACATTTCGCCAAGTTCCACCTTTCTTTGGCAGCATGATAACGGGAACGCCACAAGGGCTCAAGCTACCGTGAACTTTCTCATTGTCAAGTAGCTCTTGTACACGCCGTTGTATTTCCTTGGTCTCTTTGGGGTTGACTTGGTATTAAGTCAATCCGGTGCTTGATGCCGCATAGTGGAGGAAGTCCCGGTGGTGTGCCTGGAGGGAAACTCAAATTCCGCCAAAACATGCGACATGGAGCTGGGAAGAGCTTGTGAGGTATTAGTCAAAATGACTTCATCTTTGTAGAAGAGCACAAAGTGAAGCTTGGACGGGTTCTCACGCACTTCCCTCAAATCAGATTTGGTGGCTACGAAGACAATGTCCTTCTTGACACTCATCATGGACACACTCATTTTTGGCTTGTGGCGCTCACTCTCTGTTTGATCTCTTACTAGACTCACCATGATCACCCAAAGGTCTTGGCGATGCTTGTGTCTTTTCGGCGATGAATTGGTTTGGGGCGGACCACATATTCCTTTTTCTTCCACTTGTAGCTATGGTGATTGGTGCGTCCATTGTGGATGACGCCACAGTCAAATTGCCACGGGAGTCCCAAGAGAAGGTGCCAAACGGTCATGGACGTCGATCTTGAATGGTACTTCAACAATGTGCTCGACGGTGCTAGTGCCGATGTCACTAAGCCATTGGAACTTGTAGGGTCGAGGATGGCACTTGTACTTGAGGTGCAACTCGGAGCAAAGTTTTTCACTAGCCAAGTTGTAACAACTAACAACTACCACCATCAATGATCATTTTGATCGATCTTCCATTGATTCCGACTCTTTTGTCAAAAAGGTAGCATCGTTGGTCGGCATTATCTTGTTGTTGAACAATCAAGATCATGAAGAGACAACAAGAGCGGGGCTCGCATCATTGTCACAAAGGACTTGATCATCTTCTTGATTTACGTGCTAATGACGAGCAACGTGTTGCGAAGATTCCATTTCTCCTTCACTCATAGATTTATACTCTCCATCTTCATTGATCACCATAGTGTGTTTGGAGGGGCACGTGAATGACTTGTGGCCGTGGCCCTTGCATGTGAAGTACTCAATCTTGCTTGTGTTGTCGGTTGAGTCCCTTGAGTCATTTGCACTTGGTGAAGCTTTAGGCTTGGAGGATCTTGGAGGTAGATGGCTTAATGTAGTCGCCAGTGCCTTGGAGCTTGAAGGACCACCACTAGAGGGTGTAGCCCATGGGTATGGCACCACACTTTAGGTAGCTTGATGATTGGCAGTAAAGTTCATTGAAGGGCAGGAGGAGTGCTTGGAGTACTTGATGTCATCGTGGACTTATCGCTCTGCCTTCATTGCTTGGTGAACCAATTCGAGCAAGTTGCTGTAGGGTTGAAAATCCGCAGTTCTCTTGATGGGATGGTGTCCATTGAGGAAACGCGCCATCGTTTGCTCATTGGGTTCCTTGACATTAGCTTGGATCATTGCAATCTCCTTGTAGTACTCTTCGACGGTCTTGGTCCCTTGCTTGAGAACTTGGAGCTTCTTGAAGAGGATGCGAGTATAGTGTGTGGGCACGAATCTCGCTCTCATGACTTGCTTCATTGCATTCCAAGTGTCAATGGGGGTTTCTCTTTGTTCTTGGCGAAGGTCTTGAACTTGTTCCCACCATAGGAGTGCATACTCGTCGAACTTGAGGGAGGCTATGGCAATCTTCTTTGTCTCGTTGAAGTTGTGGACTTGGAAGATCTTGCCCACCTTAAGGGCCCAAGAGATGTCGTCTTCGGGGTCGATGCCTCCGAAGAACTTAGGCATTGTGAACTTTAGTTTGCCAAAGTGATCTTTGCCTTCTTGAAGGTTGCAAGGCTGATGTTGTTTGCATTCTTCTCCTTCTTGAAGGTTGCGAGGATATAAGAAGTCCTGGTTGCCTGCATGATACACTTTGTCTGTGCGATTGCGATCAGCTTGCAACTTCATGCGATTTTGCGTTCAGTCAAGTGTTGACGTAGGAGGGTGTGTGCGCTGCTCTTTGTTGTAGTGTTCCTTCCAAAGATGCAACACTAGATGCCGAGGAGGGGGGGGGGTGCATAGCTCCAAATTTACAATTGCCGCCATAAAGGGCACAAAAGGGAATCAACTGAGAGCGGTGGGAAAAGATGCATTGTACCAAAACTCAATAGGGGGGAGCCAAGTGCGCAATTTTTTTAGCTAAGTCACGCACTACGCAGCGGAAAGACATATCGAGCCATTGGTTCATCCTAGGTCAGCCCATCTGTTTGCGGGTGGAGTGCCGTTGAGTAGAGAAGCTATGTGAGCGTCATAGAGATCTTTCCAGACACAGCTGGTGAACACCTTGTCATGACCGGTAACGATTGATTGGCTCATTCCATGTAGATTGACAACATTGTCTAAGAACACTACCGAAACTTTGGTAGCAGTGGGTGGATGGCAAAGCGATACAAAATGAGCGTACTTTGAATAGCAATCGACCTTGGCGAGAATGATGTTGTAGCCTTCAGACAATGGAGCCCCTCGACGAAGTCCATGCTGATGTCTTGCCACACAACTTTGGCTATGGGCAGCGGCTAAAGAAGGCCAACCGACTTTTGAGTTGTTGTGCCTGGCGTGGCGTGTTGGCATATTGCACATTGTTGAACGTGGATTTCCACTTGTCATTTCATGTTGGACTAATTAAAAACATTCTTCAGATGCTGATAGGGGCAACCATGCTTGAGTGATCTCCAACCACATTGGAACGAAAAGAGTGGATCCATTTGATTTGGAGTGCCGAATTCTCCCCAATCCATAGCTGGTTGTGTTGATAGATCTTGCGCGGTTTGAAACCATGGTCTTCAGACAATTGCAAGGTGGGTGGCTGGGTCAATAGCATAGGAATTCAGTACCTCTTGAAGCCACAAAGGGCAACATTCAGAAATGGCTTGCAGACATAAAAAGGTGGCCAGTGTGGGACAAACCATCCGCAACATGATTTTCCTTTCACTTGCGGTAAATAATTTTAAACTGGAATCCCATGAGCCTCGTCATGGCCATGTCCTAAAGATCAGAAAGGAGAGTTTGTTCCTCCAAATAGCTGAGGCCGTGGTGGTCAGTGCGAATCACGAACTCAGCTTGCTGAAGATAGGGCCGCCACTTCTTGACGGCAAGGAGGAACTCCTTGTAAATTGACGGGTGTTGGCGCTGGGCTCAACACCTTGCTAGGAAAGCAATCGGATGATGCTTTTGGATAAAGACCAATCCAGCGCCAGTGTCGTGCATTTGTTTCCACAATGAACTGCTACTGGAAGTACGAGAGGGTGAGGATGGGGAACTGGCCATCGCTGTTTTGAGCTGATTGAAGGCAGATTGAGCAAGGTATGTCCAAGTTCTTGTGGAGCGAAGTGAGGGAGGGGCTTGGTGATGAGATCGTAGTGCCTCATGAAGTTGTGGCAATATTTTTTCTTACACCCATGCTGACATCATCAACATTAGTCGCCAACTTTGAAAAGTCAATATGATTTATTACATAAACCATTAATCCGTTTAGTGATCCGTCTTAATTGTAGGGTCCGTATTACAAGATCTCATGTTGTTTTTTATATTTGAGGTTTTTTGCCGTCATTGCTAGTTGATAGGTTATAGTACCGTGGTTGCCATATTATAGGCGAACAATCAAGAACACCAAAATGTTGGTTGGATAAGTTACACGAATCGATGTTACAAATATAGGACAATATATAACTTAACTGCGCGATTAATCCTTGCTCAAGGCATTTCGATATGAATAAGCCCTATTCAATCCAATTAAACGGGATATTTATGATTAACTTTAGCCCCATGGGGTAGACAGCCAAAAAAATTGGGCACTTGGCCCCTAGGGTTGGGGGATTGGGGCGTGCTCCTTGCCTTCCCCTCGTATTTCCTTGGCCACCAGCCAGTTCCTCTACTATGGAAAGGCCGACTAGGAGCCGTGGGGGTGGCCGTCGGGGAGCAACGAGCCTTCAAATCGGCTGCGGCGACCTGTGAGATGGCAGTGACCACGAGCGAGCGGGTGATGGGCAAGAGCAATGACAAGAAGGCTAGCAAAGGGCAGCAACGTACAAGGAGCAGCGGCTGGTCAGCAGAAAGCTGGCGGCAGCGAAATGCCCATCCTGGGGAAGCCAGCTTTGAGGTGGTCCAACACGGACTTGAGGCAAAGCAGCATGGGGGAGCAGCTGGAGCGACAACTTAAGGGGGCTTTGTACATGGCGGAATGAAGCGAATTGTGAGATTGGAGTAGCAGTAAATCGGGTCAAGGCGGTGGAAAGTGACAAATCGGCCAAGAGATTGATTTCGAGAGACCGAGAACTTCGATCAAGAGAGGAGAGGAGAACAAGACCGAGAACTTTGATTGAAAAGCGGGGGATGAGTTGCGGCATCCGGTGGGAAGAAAATAAAATTAAAAGTTTAAAACCCTAAACTTGGGGTTCTAAAACCATGTTAGGAAATATTTGACTTGTATTCCCATGGGGCCGTAGGCCAGTATATATACACGTACAGGTGCAGCAAACATCCTGAAAGCCCCTTATACAATGGGGAAAATACAAAGGCTCTACGACGCTTTAATATAACTCTAACAATGATTAAGTATATGTTGTTGCATCAGACAGATAACACTTGTAAGAGTCTGTCGTATCTGGTTGGACTTTTTTAGCACTGTGCTCGAGTTGGTTTCGAGATTGTATGGGTTTCAGCTCTAGTCTACCCCAACTTGTCTGGGACTAAAGGCTTAGTTGTTATTGTTTTTGTTGTTATAGAGAGCCAGCCGATTAAATGGCCAATATGTGTACCACTAGTTGCGCCATTCTGATGATCGAATTCTTTTATATTGTTATCATTACTTTCTATTGAAGCTGTGAGTATGGAAATCTTAACATTGTTTCACTTTGTTTTCTAGCCCCAGAGATGGTGGATAAATCAGTTGATGCCATGATGGCTAGGCTTCGTGGTTTTTATGTACAAGCAAGAGAACTCTCTGAGAGTGAAGTCAGGTAACATTTGAAACTTCTAGTCAGCGAGGTATTTTCTTCATGCAAAAAAATTAAAAATTAGTCAGTTGAGGATCTCCATGTTAAATTAAGGTTCCAAAAATAAATAGTTGGAAGGCATCCATTTCTTAACTTCAAAGTGCCGCATTGCCCATTTTCATCGCTTGTTTAAGTTTGAACTTCGGGAAGTCTGTTTTATGTGGGTTAGTTTGGATGACTGTAGTACTAGATTATCTATTGAAGTACTTCCCAACTATAAAATGCAAGTGACTTGTCTGCAATATTGTGAGGACATGCTGTTCAGTTGACTTATGCAATGTTGTTGAAACCACCTATATTAAAATATGCAATTCAGTTGACTTATGCCTTCTGTGTGAGGTGAAGAGTGCTTAATCAGGGTGTTAGGTATGCGGAATTTGAATTGGTAGACTTAAATACTCTTTTGTTTTATCAAGTTCTGCACAATATAGCCAAACCCCTTTTATTTGTTAGGAAGTATTAGTATTGGTCTAGGAGTCATTATTAGGCTAATTGTCCTTCCTTATACCCCCAAGTCTTGTGTAATACCCCTCCCCCTCCCCCCCTTGGGCCTTGCAATACAATCAAGTTGCTTCCATAACATTATTTAGAAAATGGAAGCTTTTTGTAACATCTATGTAGTCTCGGGCACAATATAAGTTGTCGCTCTATTTTAATGCTCATGGAGACAGAATATATAAAGCTTCGCTCAAACTCCAGGCGTTTCTGTAACATCTATGTAGTCTTAGGCACAATATAAATTGTCGCTCTATTTTGAATACTGGTGGATATCAAGTCGAGGCAAATTATACAAAGTTTCACCCAAACTTCAGGCATTTTCAATTAGAATGCGACTAGGGGTCGATGCCCTCGCGATGGACATGAAGCGCGACGCCCAAGTGGCCCAGCTGCGCCATGGTCACGTGGACTGTGCCTCATGAAGTAACGGATGACAATGCAATCCATGGCGTCCATCGTGTCGCACACAATGACTATAATTCGAATGTTTGGCAAATATATTCTTGTTTTAATTAATACCATCCTAGTTAGGAACAGAATGTTTTACCATGGAGCCAACTCAGGACATCATAACGTTTCATTTCACTTGAATGTTTTACCTTGGAGCAAAATGTGAGCATAATCCGAGTACCCCTGAACCAAGCTCTTTGAGTCGATTTTTGAATCGGCTCCCTTCACCTAGCTTCCCCTCCACACCACTGTCTTTGTCCCCTCGTCCTCTTGCTGCGCTATGCGCTTCTCGCGTCTCAGTCTCACTTGCCCCTTCTCTGACAATTTTTTTCTCTCCTCCATGCGTGTCTATCTCGTGCTTCCCCTCCCTGTACTGGATCGTTCTCTCGGGCGCTCAAATTTTGCTGCAAGTAGACGATCTTGCGGGAGATGCTACCTCGGGGGCGGGTTGGAAAAGGATGATCTAGGCTGGCAGAGCGAGTTGGCCATGCGTGGACTTGTGGCTACGGAATGATGAGTGTCAATAAGATCTGTGCCACATATGAGTTGGGGGCTATGAAAATGAAGAATGACGGTTTGGGGTGTCAAGACCGCTCCCGGGAGCAGTTAAGAATTTGAGCAGCAGCAACATCTGCAAGAAACATGCTCTTTTTTTTCCCGCAAAAAAAAGTTGCACAGTCCAAAGGGGACAAACATATATTATATGAAGGTGCAGGTAGGAGATTGATCAAGAGGAGAACGATCTGAAGAAATCGATCAAGAGGGAGGAGACCGAACGAAAAAAAAGTATCTAAACCTGGGCTCATGATACCATGTTATGCGTTTATTGTGGCTAGTCCGGTTAACACAGTGGCGATTCGGAGCAGGGATGGGGTGGATGGAAAGGGTGTGCATGTCCTTCTCCATCATTATGGGGGTCCTAAACTAAACTTTCCAGTGCAATCAATGACTACTTTGCTTGAATTGTGTAGGGGTATGACATGGATCACAAGTTGGATCTTCATTTTCTCCACATTTCCATGCCTGCTCGTTGCTACGTGTATACCTTATTATTTGAAAACTGCATCATTCAGCAGTGATCAATTAATTCATAATCCTTCATACTGCAGTGCTTCATCTGCTTTGGTTGGACTATTAGATGGTTTGTTGCAATCTGGAGTTTCAGCTGCACCAAGAAAAAAGATAGGTAAGCACTAGAATTAAGACTTTGCAAGTTAAGTTCAGAGGTTTTAAATGTGAAACACAAAATACCATAGACACTTTCTACATCGCAGAAATCAGTGAACAGAAAAAGAAGAGGATGAAGTCTGATACAGATACAACACGATTTTCCTCTGCATCTATGAGGAGCCAACTTGACCAAGCTGCAAACCTTAAAGGAGAGCAGGTTTCATTTCCAGCTGAATTTCGAAATATCAGTTAGTCTTTGTATTTCATGTACTTGTGGGTACATGGTACTTCGATGGCAAAGCTTTTTTCTTTCCATGTTAGAGAGGATATGAACCTTACTATATTCTTATATAGTTTCATGGGATTGCTTGCACTTGTTGAAGGTGCCAATTTTTCAGCAGTGTCAACATCCAAAATGTCCAGCATGACAGTCCGGTTGTTGAATTTGGATTTGTTCTTACAATCTTTTGCATAATTTATGCCTTTTTTAATATTCACGAGTGCTTTTAGGGGATTTGTCATTGTCGATTTCCAAAGATTTATAATTTCTATTACGTAAAAATATTTATTTAAAATTCGTAAAGGCCTCCTTTCCCCGAATGAAGTCATGCACGTTTTTTGTTTTTGGAGTTTCGAGTCGACAACTAATTTAACTGCATTGACAACTAATCATATTTGCGCACACGTTACATTTAATTCTATCTTGGTGGTTGTTTGGATAACTAGCATTTGGAACAAGTTTTAGCAAAATCAGTTTTAAGAGGATTTTTAGGGAAAAAACAGTTTAAGTTGTTGGTTTGTAGAGTGCTTTGTTTGGGCTTAAAAACTTCAAATATGGTACTAGTTTGGGTGAGACTAGTATTGAATGGATTTTCATCTCACAACCGAATGTCCACGAGCTCCTACTCGGCCTCCTGTTCCCCGAGGTCGTGCTCGGCCTCCTGTTCCCGAGCTCGTACTTGGCCTCCTGTTCCTGAGCTCATACTCGGCCTCCTGTTCCACGAGCTCGTACTTAGCCTTCTGTTCTTTGAAGCTCATATTCGGCCTCCTATTCTATACATCATCTTCTTTTTAGAAGCTTTGATGCACGTACTTGATCTCCTGTTCCACGAGCTGCAGCGTTGATGGTGTGGTCACCAAAGGGCATAGGTCTGGTCGATGAGCCTACATCACCTCGCCGTCACAGGAGCCGGCCTTGATTATCGGCGCCACGGCAGATGTCGTGGAAGGGTTGTGTGCTGGTGAGAAGCTTGAGAAGCAGCACGCTGAGGCTGTACGCGTCGATGTCCCTCTTCTTGGTGAGCACGCCGAAGCCCAGCACAACATGTGGCAGGCGGACGACCGCTGAGAACCCAGCATGCGTGGAGCCGAAGTCTTAGAGCCTTGGCGCCCATGGCCGCGTCGAGCAACACGTTGGAAGCCTTGACGTCGTCGTTCACCACCTGGGCAGAGACGCTCGGTGCTCGGGTGCACCTTGATGACCGCAGTTCTGAAGCCACCCTAGCCGACCATGGCCGATGTGAATCCCGCCTCATGGCCTCCATCTGCGCCCGCGACTGCTGCATGGCGTCCTTGCCGCCAAAGCCAGGCTGCTGGACAATGGCGTCGTCGTCACCTCAGCCAGGAAGCCAGTTTTTGCCAAAAAAAAAAATGACTATTTGTCAATTCTCCAAAAACGCAGAATTATGCGTACATGCAAAACTGATTTTAGTAATCCATGGATTGGTTACGTTGTGCAAATAGAGTTTACGTCAAAATCGGCTTAAATGGGTTGCCTACAAACACGGCATCCAAAGCATATGTGCCTTTGTATTTTCTTGTTTACCTACACGGACATAATAGGTACGATACAAAGAAACACAATCAGTTCTAATTCTGGTCTTCTGGATAATGGACTTCCTTTATTTATTTCTCAGTTTCTGTTGATTTAATCATTGCTGTTATAATTGTAGACCTCTAGATAGACATGAAGGACAAACGTGCAAGTTATAGCATTAATCTATAATACCATGATACCTTGTTAACTTTGATTGTTTTGTTTAAAACTATGTATGCTTACTTATGTGCTTGTCTAACAGATTTTCACCCACATATGATCGTATTATCAAATAATTAAGGTGCATATGTTTTCAGTGTCTTTAGTCTAAATAAAGTGCACCAAATTTAATTTTGCTTCTAGTAATATCATGGCTCGCTTGTTCAGTAATAAGTGATGGATTCAGCAGACACTATGCATGTGTATGAGTTAAAAAGTGCTGACCACTCATCCTTGCTAGGATTTTGTGTTGCACCTCTTGTTCTGGGTCATCGATAGACTTAAATGTAAATATATTTCTTACTGTCCAGGAAGACAATAAAAACACATTTGATTGACGAAAATTTGGATTGATAAAGAAGACTATTTCAACTGGAAAATAGCCATAGGTCTGCGATTCCCAGATAGTTTTTGTTATTCGAAATAATGGCTTATGTGGCCCAGGCTTGTACTGAGATTACTTTCCTACTTATACTTGATTGTATTTTGCTGGACTGGAGTTATTGAACTGCACAATTCTTGAACTTGGATCATATTCTAGCAATTGTATTCCTTAAGCCCTCTGTATTATAAAAACATAACCTGTTTGTAGAAAAGCAATACGGTGAAACGGCTGTGGTGGGTTTCTGTTCGACGCGAATTGCTTGGTACAATGGCTTCATGCAATACTGTCCATTATGCAACCAGGTTTCTAGCAGTGCAGAATATGGACTTTAGCAAATGAAATACTAGTGTATTAGATCCAGTTATTCAAACAAACAATGGTTTCAATTTTTCTGTAAAAATGGACATACATTACTCAGCAACGGTAGCTTCATGGTGTGGTAAATCAAAGTTTATTAGCATGCTTAAGAAAGAACATGAAGTGACAAACGGAGCATTACTGTTCGCTCTTGTTGGTACGTTTAGGTTGTAAATTTGTGACATTGTTGTGTCGTAAAATACTAAGTTATTTAATTCACCATAGTATAGCACATACTTCTACATACACATTCATATAGCAGGTTGATCATTAGAGATTGCAAAGAAATACTTCAAACGGGAGTTATTGAATAAAATTGTTAGAAGCTGCACTCTCATACCAAGGTCCATGGAAGATTTGGTATATGTTGGTGATATTACATCAGTTAGTCATCAAACCGTTGTACTGACAACATCTATATGAATTATTTAACCATACTCTGTTTTTTCTCGCACATGTTAATACAACTCCCTAGAAAAATCTTTTAATGAGTACTTCTACTCAAGGTTTTTTAAGAGCTAGGCGCTGAGTGAGTGTTTTGCCTCCGCCTTGCCCTTTTCTGACCAAAGCGGAGCGGAGCTTAAGCACAATTAGGTGGATGTTAAGCGCTAGGCATTAATCTTAAGCGCGCGCCTAGTTTTTCAGTGCTTGTAATTGTAGTGGACGATTATGCTTGAGTTTGAGAACTTAGCTCTTCATTTATTGTTCACGTTAGTCCTTCACATATTTGTGTAGTTATTTAATGTTGGACATTTGTGCTCTGTCATTTCAGGTTGCAGCTAGGGTAAAATCGGATGATGAAAAAGACGAGTGGTTTGTGGTGAAGGTCATACATTTCGATAAGGAAACAAAAGAGTATGTATATGTTTTATTTCCTTCTGTCTATTCTGCAAATTATTTTTTGTGATATAATAGCTGCTATGCAGAAAATAGCTTATGTTGAATTGAGTGAGTGTTAGGCAATACTAGTTAATTGTTGTTGGGGCTGTCTTATTAGTTACTGTTACTTGAAGAGGAGTCCTGATGCCGTGAACCTTTTTATTTTTTTAAATACCGAGGTAGACAAAACACCAATAAATAACAAGTCGAAGGTTTTAAATTACTGGGGCACGATTCCACAATTGAATACAAACAGGGGAACAAACAGAGTAGTTGATGCATTGTCCAGAATACAATGTAAAATACACACTTCGATAGCCTGCTCTGCTAAACCTGCTTGGTTTCTGAAGTTGTGACCAGTTACAAAAATGATCTCAAGTGAAAGGACCTACTAGTGCAATTAACTACTACTACTCGTACTGTTCTTAATTACACTTTACAGCAAGGTGTACTCAGGTACAAAAACAGAATTGTTATCGGAACAGACACACCTCTCAGAACTAAACCAGTGTCTGCCGCCTGTGGGTGCCACCTGACCTTCCGGGAGGGCGTCGGGGGCTACCCTTCCTCTCGCCTCGTTGTGTACCGGGGGAAACCCTTGGCAGCAGCGTCGTCATCGTCGCGATCCTTCTTGGAGGTGTTGATAGGTGCCGGCGCTTCGGAGTCTTGGTAGAAGATCCCGGTGGGGGCAACGATCGCGAGGCTTCTTCGTTCTTGTTGATCCGCCGTTGTCGGCATTTGTTTCTTTTGCTCTTTCTCTATCTTTTCTTTTGGGCGTGACTGTGCTGCTTCCGCCCCAGCACCTATCCCTGTATGGTTCGGTTGGTTGCTTTGTATACAAAGCGGGGGGAAACCCTTTTTCAGCAAACCAGTGTCTGCTTTGCATAATTCTGAGCTTGTGGCCATTCTGTATCCCAGGCCTAATAATACAGTTCAAAAAAGCGCTAGGCGTTAATTGTGCGTTTTGCCACCGCCTTGCACTTTTCTGACCAAAGCGCATGCTTATGCGCAATTATGCGCGGATTAAGCGCAGTTATGCGCCTTTGCTATCGCCTAGAGCCTAGGCGCACTTAAGCGCTCGCTTAGGCACGCCTTTTTTAACTATGCCTAATATATAAAGGCACCACAGGGTGGCCAATAGACTAGACGGTAGGCTAGGCAAGAGATCATGAGGGGATGGTCCGGACACCCGTGGCAGGGGTGGTCGAACCGGCCGTGGTGGGTGGTTGGAGATGCTGTCTGATGGCCCTGTTGGGCTTGTTGCGGACTGTACTATGATGATTTAGCGCATGGGGAGGAGCGTCCATAGTCATGCTCTGAGGATGTAACCATGCCAGTGAACCTCGTTAATAAACCTTTGTGTGATTGCTTGTCCTTGTATGATCGACGTGCGCCTTGGATTATTTGATTGGGGCCATTAAAGCTATTGACAATATACGACGAGGTTTTCTATGGAGAGGAAGGATGCTAAGAGTGGGCATTGTCTGGTCGCTTGGACTAGGTCCTGTCGCCCTCTTGAGCTTGGAGGTTTTGGTATCTCTACTCTTTAGTACCTGGGTTGGGCCCTCAGTATGATAAGTCTTGTTACAAAAAAACGGACCTCTGCAAGCTGTGGTCGGCCTTCCTCATTCATGTTGCTCAATCTGTGCGAGCTTTTTTTTTCTATGCGGTAGTTTCCGAGGTCGAAAGTGGAGAACAACACTTCTCGATGGATAGATGGATACACAGGCAAAGAATGCTGACTTGCTCCACATTTGTTTCCTCATGCAACTTCTTTATTTGATCCATGCCTGGAAGTTCAGCCTCAAAAGAAGTCACGAGACATGCATGGACGACTCAAAGCATCGGCTACTCGATTGGTTGCTCCCGATTTATGCACAATGAGATAGTTAAACCTCTCAAGATATGTTGCCCATCTTGCTAGCATGCAACCAAATGCTTTTGATTTCTAAAATGCTTAACGGATTGATGGTTAGTGTAAACGATGAACTGTTTCCACAATAAATAGACTTTCTAAGTTCTTAAAGCTCTAAAAATAGCATAAAATTCTTGCTGATAAGTACTACATTTTTTCTGAAAACACACTTCATTTTATTGAAAATGTAGAGGAGTGCAACAAGCAAGCCTACTGGGTGACAAAAATACAAACAAGAGTCTGAGGGGCTGTTTGGTTCTAATTCTAACAATGCCACACTTAGCCACACATTTTTTCCAAACTTGCCTAAGGTTGGTTGAATAAAGTTGGAGCCACAAGTTGGCAAGCTTAAGGGAATCTTGCGACACTATGAGTATGGGATGTGGGGCCCTAGTGTGGCAAGAAACACCATGCCTAACAGCCTAAGGTGTGGCATGAACCAAACACCCACCTAAGTTGGTTAAATTTGTCTAACCTTAGGTGTGACAACTTGAGGCAACCTTAGTCTGAAACCAAACAATCCCTAAAACAACACTAGAACACACTCATGGGATATCCCAGTTTCCAGATGTGGAAATAATTGACCCTTGTAGAGTACAATGTGGGATGAGACTTGGAGTACAAGACAAGTCGTAGCATGTTTAAATTATTCTACTCTTATCTCCTTATCTCTACACAATTATACTTCTAACACCTGACAGCAATGCCCTAAGGCCATTGGCCCCAGCTTTCGCCTAAAGCCTCACTTTCTCTTTGATCCTGGCCACCACAGAGGAGGTGCTTGGCCTGGCATGCTCAAAAATGCACTCGTTGCGTTGCTTCCATATCAACCAGCAAGTGAGCAGCGTTATGGAGGCGAAACCCTTGCGCAACGACTTTGGCGTGCGGTGGTGAGAGAAATGCCACCAATCCATGATGGGTCCCCCTGAGCCCAAAGTCAAGACGGCGTCTCAAACCAAACTTGCTGTGAAAAGGACAATAACAAGTAGGCGTTTGCATTGTTTCCTAATGTTGATCGCGAAGGAGGCAGGTGGGCGCTCATGTGGTAAGCTCCGGCTCGCTAGTCTTTTAGCAGTCCAGCAACAGTCCATGGTGGCGAGCCAGAAAAATAACTTACAACATGTTTGAGCGTGTTTGGTTCGTGGGAGTTAGAGATGGGGAATGGGAGTTGAGGTGTAAAGAGACTAAAAATCCACTGATTGTTTAGAGAGAATGGAAGTTTAAGTGGGAAAGGAAATGGGAGTTGAGGGTGCCAATTCCCACCGATTTCTACCCATGGGGGGACCAAACAAGCGATGAGAGTAAAATTCGTGGGCAGGACTTCATCCTGGACTAATTCCCATCATATACCAAACAAGCGATGGGAGTAAAATTCTATTTCCCACGCCTAATCCCTCGACAAACTCCTTCGTGCAAACTCCCATTCGGCTACGCAAAGGTTACCAAATAACCTCGTGCGGCGCCCACGATCTCCAGTTTAGCTTCCAAGATCTCCAGTTTAGCTTCCAAGAACCAGAACGTGAGGCGCCAAGGAAGGAACCAGGGTAGCAGGAGGGGGCGGAGTAAGAGCCGCTCAAGCTCCACCTCAAATTAAGTGAGACTCATCGGCGAGTTGAATTTCGCTAACAGCAAGCCAGAGCTTGAGAAATTGCAGGAGCGCAACTCCTGAGAGGTTGCCACGGATGTCCTGCACCCAGGCGTGTCCGGTGAGGCCCTCTGCCAACGTCCTCTTCTTCCGGGTGTGCTTGCCCATCAGCTCGTACACCTCGGGGGGCAATTTCGAGCAAACGGTCTTCCTCGAAGGCATAGTGGTGCCGTTCCCCACCTGCATCAGGGTGGAGGCAAAAGAAGAGACTTCTGTCTGCATTGCTGAATTGGAGATCGAGGTTGAACCAAGGCCCGCTGGGATTAGTGCTTCTCAGCAGGAGCCATCTCAACCTGAACCACAACCTTGTGCACTCTAGGTCTGAAATATCCAGCCCTCCAAGGCTCCGACTTGTACAATCATGGCTCCAGTTGCCGCCATTGGTAGTCCCAAACCTCCCACAAGAACCTTGTTGAATTTTGTCCACGGCTCTAATGAAATTCTTATGAGGCGCCGTGGATGGAGGTGTTAAAGTTGTGTCGAATATTAGTGTACAAGGTAGGTTACAATTGGACTCTGAGCTGTATGGTGTGTAGATAGGATTACGGAGTGTCCTAATAGGACACTTGTATCCTAGGCCTCTTTTTTTTGAGTTAAAACAAGACTTCGTTCATTTGAAATAATCAGTACATCGTTTGTGAGGGGGTAGACACACGATGTAACCTAAGCCAACATAATAGCAGAGGTACGCAGGGGGAGCCGCTCGGCGTGTGCCGGCGCCCGGGTGGCCGGTGTGCGGTATTGTGACGGTGTCATGGGGAGGAGCGCCCGTAGTCAGTCCTCGGGGATGTAGCCATGACGGTGAACCTCGTTAACAAATGTTGGTGCCGTGCTCGTGTGATTGCTTGGTCCTTGGTAGATCAACTATTTGCCTCGGATTTATTCTAACAAGTGGTATCATGAGCTAAGTAAAATGTACGGGCCGCCACCGCCGCTCCCACCACCCGCGCCCTCCGGACCGCCGGCTCTCCCGTGGTACTTGGTGCCCGCGGCCCTCACCAGAGGCTACCCGGTGCTACAGCTGCCGGCCGCTCCAGCGCCGGCTTGGCCGTAGTGGCCCGCGCCAGCGCCCGCGGCGCCACCCGCGTCTGCCGCGCCCGCCCCAGCCCCGTGGCCGGCCTGGTCCGCGCCGGTCCCGTCTGTGCCGGCTGCATCGGTCCACACGCCATCGCCGCCACCCAGCGTCGGCTTGAGTCAGGCCACTCTCGGAGGGCTCCCGATTCAGCAGGTGCGGTTTCCACCGTCGCCTTCTCCGATTTCGGCCTGGCTCACCGGGACGTCGCCACCGCCAGTTTACACGGAGGCCGGGGACCCGTGGTGCCCCCGCTGCAGTTCGGGGCACCGTCATCCGCTCTCCGCATCGCCGAGCCGGTGAGCACTGGCGCGCCGACCCCGACGCCACCCTGGTTCGCCCGGATCGACTTCGCCACCTATGACGGCTTGGATGACCCTCTTAACTGGTTAAACCAGTGTGACCAGTTTTTCAGGGGGCAGCGCACGCCTGCGTTGGAGCGCTCTTGGCTCGCTTCCTACCACCTCCGGGGTGCAGCCCAGACATGGTACTATGCCCTCGAGCAGGACGAGGGCGGCATGCCTCCCTGGGAGCGTTCCGCGAGCTGTACCTCCTTCGTTTCGGGCCCCCACGGCGTGGCAGCCGCCTGTCCGAGTTGGGCCGTTTACCCTTCACCTCCACGGTCCAGGATTTCGCCGACCGTTTCCAGGCTCTGGCGTGTCACGCACCGGGGGTGATGGCGCTACAGCGGGCTGAACTCTTCGTCGGCGTCCTTCCCGACCACATCCGCGTGGACGTCGAGATGAAGGGGCCCCAAGACCTGCAGACGGCCATCTACTATGCTCGGGCGTTCGAGCAGCGCGCCTAGGCCTTGACACGGCCAGCCGCGCCTCGTGGGAGCCGACTTCCTCCACGGCCACCGCCGCCCGCACCTGCACCTTCAGCTGCATCACCGGTGACCACCCCGGCCGCGACTCGGCCTTTCCGGCGCCCTTCGCAGGCAGAGCAGCTCGAGCGCCGCCGCCCGGGGCTCTGCTTTAACTGTGACGCGCCCTACGCCCCGGGCCATGTCTGCCCGCGCCTCTTCTACTTGGAGACGACCGACGAGACCGAGGACGAGGACACCGATGCTGGACTCGGGGACCCGGCCGCCGCGGAGGTCGTGCCGGCACCCGCGCCCGCGCCGGCTATGGCCCTCGTCGTCTCACTTCACGCGTTGGCCGGCATCCGTAATGAGCGAACGATGCTTGTACCGGTCACGATCCATGGCGAGACTCTGGTGGCCCTCTTGGACACGGGTTCTACACATAACTTCCTACCTGAGGCTACCATGCGGTGCCTCGCGCTACAGCCGATCGGCGGGGAACAACTGCGGGTCACCGTCGCGAATGGCGACCGCCTCCGCTGCCATGGGCTTGCTCGGGACGTGCCCATTACTATCGGCGACGAGCACTTCACCATCACTTGCGCCGGCATTCATTTGGGCTGCTTCGACTTCATCCTCGGCGTCGACTTTTGAAGGACTCTCGGTCCCATCCTTTGGGACTTTGACGCTCTGACGATGACCTTCTGGCGTCTCGGCCGACGCATCCGGTGGGAGGGTGTTGGAGGCACCCCGGCGACGCCTCC
This sequence comes from Triticum aestivum, assembly GCF_018294505.1. Classification (NCBI taxonomy): domain Eukaryota; kingdom Viridiplantae; phylum Streptophyta; class Magnoliopsida; order Poales; family Poaceae; genus Triticum; species Triticum aestivum. Next base: position 247,869,860 of record NC_057806.1, on the reverse strand, counting down.
GCTCCAGCTGGCCGCGGCCACCACTGAGGCCGAGCATCCGCTGTTAGATAACCTCCTGCAGCAGCACAGTGATCTCTTTGAGGAATCACAGGGCCTTTCGCCGGCCCGGGTCTACGACCACCGTATTCACCTCCTGCTAGGCTTGGCACCGGTGGCAGTACGACCCTACAGGTACCCTCAGCTGCAGAAGGACGAGTTGGAGCGGCAGTGTGCACTCATGCTTGCCGTGGGCATTATCCGGATCTCCACATCACCCTTCACGGCGCCGGTCCTCCTCGTTCGCAAGTCGGACGACACGTGGCGCTTCTGCATCGACTACCGCGCCCTTAATGGTCTCACACTTAAGGATAAGTTCCCTATCCCGGTGGTCGATGAACTCCTGGATGAACTACATGGAGCGCGCTTCTTCACGAAGCTGGATCTCCAGTCGGGGCACCATCAGGTGCGCATGCATCCAGACGACATCGCCAAGACGGCGTTTCGGACTCATCACGGCCACTTCGAGTTCTTGGTGATGCCCTTTGGCCTCTCCAACGCCCCGACGACGTTTCAGGCCTTGATGAACGATGTCCTTCGGCCCTACTTATGTCGGTTTGTGCTCGTTTTCTTTGATGACATTCTTATCTATAGCGCCATCGGTCGCTTACCTCGGCCACGTCATCTTGGCCGAGGGAGTGGCCATGGACGACAAGGTGGCGGCCGTCGCCGCCAGGCCGATTCCGCAGTCGCCCCGGGCCCTTCGCGGCTTTTTGGGCCTTGTGGGATACTACCGGAAATTCATCCGGGAGTTTGGTGTCATCGCGGCCCCGCTCACACGCCTTCTCCGTCGCGACGCCTTCTCTTGGGATGCGGAGGCCACCACCGCGTTTGATGCCCTTAAGGGGGCCCTCACGACGGGTCCAGTCCTGCAGATGCCTGATTTCGACCTACCGTTCACCGTTGACTGCGACGCCTCGGGTGCGGGTTTCGGTGCGGTCCTTCATTAGGGCGATGGACCCCTCGCATTCTTCAGCCGGCCCTTTGCCGCCCGCCATCTTAAGCTGGCGGCCTATGAGCGTGAGCTCATTGGCTTGGTGCAGGCGGTGCGTCATTGGTGGCCCTATCTTTGGGGTCGCTCCTTCCGGATCCGGACGGACCACTACAGCCTCAAGTTCATGCTGGATCAGAGGCTCTCGACCGTACCGCAACACCAGTGGATCAGTAAGCTCTTCGGGTTTGACTTCACTGTCGAATACCGTCCGGGTCGCCTTAACACGGTCGCCGACGCCCTATCTCGGCGTGACGCCGACACTGACGATGGGTCGGCTGAGGGAGCGGCCTTCTGCATCATCACCGGGCCCTCCTTCGCGCTTTTCGCCGACATCCGGCGGGCGACGGCCGCGGCGGCCGACGCGCTTCTCCTGCAGCAGCAGCTCGCTGCGGGGGAGCTGGATGCGCCGTGGCGCCTCGCTGACGGCCTGCTGCTACATGGGCGTCGGGTTTTCGTTCCGGCGCATGATGATCTTCGTCACTAGGTGCTGCGCCGCGCTCACTCGGCGGGCCATGAGGGTGTGCAGAAGACGCTCCATCGTCTCCGCGCCGACTTCTACATTCCAGGTGATCGTGCCTTGGTCCGTGACTGGGTGCGGTCGTGTGTGACCTGCCAGCGCAACAAGACGGAGACGCTACGGCCGGCAGGTTTGCTCCAGCCTTTGGAGGTGCCATCCCAGGTCTGGGTGGACATTTCCATGGACTTCATCGAGGGCCTCCCCAAAGTGGGCGGCAAGTCCGTCATTCTCACGGTGGTTAATAGCTTCTCCAAGTATGCCCACTTCATCGCGCTCGGGCATCCCTACACGGCGGCATCTGTTGCTCGGGCCTTCTTCGACGGTATTGTCCGTCTCCACGGGTTTCCATCCTCGATCGTCAGTGATCGGGATCCCGTGTTCACTGGACATGTATGGCGCGACCTCTTCCGGCTGGCAGGCGTTAAGCTCCGCCTGAGCACAGCCTTCCATCCTCAGAACGACGGCCAGTCTGAGGTCGTTAACAAGGTGATTGCCATGTATTTGCGTTGTGTCACAGGTGATCGCCCTCGCGCATGGGTCGATTGGCTATCATGGGCGGAGTACTGCTACAACACCTCTTATCACTCCGCCCTCCGTGCGATGCCGTTTGAGGTGGTGTATGGCCGGCCACCCCCGCCGATTCTTCCGGTTGATCCGGCCCTGGCGCGGACCGAGGCGGCCGGGGTTCTTCTACGGAACCGTGACGAGATGCTGGCAGAAGTCCGGCAACGCCTCCTCCAGGCCCAACAGTTGGCCAAACACTACTACGACGGCAACCATCGCGAGGCGGAGTTCGTGGTGGGTGATTGGGTCTGGCTGCGTCTACTTCATCGCTCTACGCAGTCCCTGGACACCCGTGCGAAGAGGAAGCTGGGTCCTCGTTATGCCGGTCCCTTTGCTATCCTGGAACGCATTGGGAAGGTGGCTTACCGTCTTCAGCTTCCGGCGGGTGCACGGATCCATGATGTCTTCCATGTGGGTTTGCTCAAGCCCTTCCGTAGAGAGCCACCTGCGGTTTCCCCCACTCTACCGCCGGTTGCTGATGATCGCCTACTTCCGGAGCCGGTGAAGGCGTTGAAGGCTCAGCTGCGTCGTGGCTCCTGGTACGTGTTGATCCAGTGGGGTGGACTTTCTGAAGAGGATGCTACTTGGGAGCAGCGCGAGGAGTCCGCCAACACTATCCAGATTTTCAGCTCGAGGACGAGCTGTTTGCGCAGGCGGGGAGAGATGTTATGACCGGCCGGGCCTACAGCCGTAGGAGGCCCACCGGGCAGGCTTAGGCCGCAAGTTATCTTAGTTTTATTTTCAGATCGTGGTTATATATACAAGTTGTAAGACTATTTTCAGATTAAGCAATAAGACTATTCTGTTGCCCGGCTCCCAGAGGAGCCGGAACCCTAAAACCCTAGCCGCCTCCTGCTTGTGCCGCCGCCGCCGAACCGCAAGGACGGCGCCTCGCCGCCGGCCGCCGCGCTCCAGCCCTCGCCCACCTCCCTCTTTTCCCTACAACCTACGCCCTAGGTAGGGCAAAACCCCAGTTCCTATTCTGTGGTGTTTGGTGCATATGTCAATGTGCGGGTGACAAATACAGAAGGAGACGGAGTGCTATAGCTGTGGGGCATGTAAGAGACTATCCGGAAAAAAGGATGAGACAACTGCGATTTTGACTCAAGGTGACACAGGGCGACGGTGAAATTTCGGTGAAATTTCTTCAAGTTTCAGACAGAGGTCAGGAAAGAGTGGTGATGTTGAGTTCAGGTAACTCTTATATGTGGCGTCCAATAGGTGAGTTGTTCACTTTCATGCAGATCAGTGATCGGTGTGTGATGGTGTCGAATGAATACTCCGGAAGTTGGGATCACAAACTTGTGTAATGAGGAACTTAATTTTGCGCGAGTATTGACTGTGAAGGGACTAAATTTGCAGGTGGAGTTACATGGAGTTTGGGAGTAGCAGCGGTGCTCATGGCGTATCTCAAGTCCAATGCACATGGAGGTTCGACGTATCGATGAATCCAAGATGATGGAGAATATTCTCCAAGGTGGAGTTTGTTAGAGTTGTGTCGAATATTAGTGTACAAGGTAGGTTACAGTTGGACTCTGAGTTGTATGGTGTGTAGATAGGATTACGGAGTCGTGTCTTAATAGGACACTTGTATCCTAGGCCTCTTATATACGAGGGGGTAGACACACGATGTAATCTAAGCCAACATAATAGCACATGTATGCAGGGGGAGCCGGCAGCGTGTGCCGGCGCCCGGGTGGCCGGTGTGCGGTATTGTGACGGTGTCACGGGGAGGAGCGCCCGTAGTCAATCCCCGGGGATGTAGCCATGACGGTGAACCTCGTTAACGAATCTCGGGGCTGTGCTCGTGTGATTGCTTGGTCCTCGGTAGATCAACTATGCGCCTCGGATTTATTCTAACAGGAGGTAAGCATCGAGTTGACCATGGCGACCCTCCCTATGTTGGACATAAGCTTCGCCTTCCAGGAAGGCAGTCTGTTGGCGATCTGGTCGGCGAGGCGTTGCATCTGGTTGCTAGATGGCTTGCTCATGGTCAGGGGGATCCCTAGGTAAGTGATTGGGAACTGGCAACCAAATTGCAAGCCGATCGGCGTCTTCTCGTCGTTGCTGCAATTGATGGCAGTGGTGGCGCTCTTTTCATAATAGGTACCTAAACCCAGAAGTGTCGCCGAAGAGCATGAGGATCTCCTTGGAGGCAAGGCGCATGCCTGCCGTCGGGTTGCAGAAGAACCACGTCATCCGCGTACAATAAGAAGCATGGGAAAGCAGACAATGCTGGAACAGCGCGATCACACCACAATTGGAGGCATGAGTCATGAGCCGGCTCAAGCCGGCGACCACCAGCTAAAAAATCATTGGGGAAAGAGGGCGCAGCAGCGCGAGCACACCACAGTTGAGGGCATGAGAGTCATGAGCTGGCTCATGGCGTTTCATTGGGGAATGAACTTGGGTTTGAGAGTATTGTTTACGTGCGATCTTTGTTTACTAGATAGACTATCAACTTCTGAGTAAGTACAAATGCAATTGCCATGGTCATTATATGCAATACAATTTATAGCAGGTTAGCCTATACTATTCAGGGAAGTAGTACTCATTCACTCTTAATGAATTTGCAGATTTGAAGTACTGGATGAGGAGCCTGGTGATGATGAAGAGAGTGCCCAAAAGTTTGAGAGGTTTATGTCACAAAAATATATTCCCTTTGTGATTTCTTTGTAGTGTACGGGCGAAAAATGTTATTCTTGATCTATTCTGAAATGTCCTCAGAACACTGCTAATCCGTAATATTCCGTGTACCTTAGTTAGGCGAGTTAAGCAAATATTTTACTAATAAAGGGCCAATTTTGTTTTGATGTGTGGAGCTGTTCTTCACCACAAGTTAGGCCAATTAAGCAAAAAAATAAATTGTTAGGCACTTTTAAGCTATGAACCAAACAAGTCATGAGTGTACTTGACCCTTGTCAATTGTTATCCCTATCCGAATATGTAGCACTCTCTGACTCTTAAATCATGCACTTTTCACCTCTAGGCTTCTCTTTCTGCCGTCTAAACAGCTATATCGTGGATCATTTCCTAGCAGCTACACATATACTCCATCCGTCCCAAAATAAGTGACGCTGATTTAGTATAACTTTGTACTAAATCAGTGACTCTTATTTTCGGACGGAGGGAGTACATCTTAAATTCTGGACATTTGACTGTTTTTCAATATTGAGGGCACATGTTGAGGACGCGCTAGCTTCTGTGTTGCCCTTCTGCTGGTAGCTTACCGAAAAAGGCTTTCGCCCCGCTTTATAAATAAAGCAAACCACCAAGCACAAAGTCATCAAGGTACCAGCCAAACAAGTGAACAACACACACACACACACAACGCCAACGCAGGCAAGGTCCAACATACACGCACGCAAACACTACACAAGGTTCAGCTGTGGGCACAGCACAACAAGCTCAACACAGAAATGAGGCACGCACAACACATAAACGGCGGTGGTGGCGAGGAGAGAGGATCTAATCCGGCTCTGGAGGTGGTGGGGGAAGCGGAGAAGCCATCCGGGGAGCCATCGCGCGAAGCTGGGTGATGATGGAGGTGATGGCGTCTCTCTCCCTGGGGTGGCTAAGCGGCCGCCAAAGCTGCAAGTAACCAGACCATTTGAACAAAGCGTCAGTAGCGCGACGAAGAGGTACGTGCTGAATCACAAGCTTATTCCTAATAGTCCAGGCTAGCACACCGATGGCCAGCCACCTAATGTGGCGAGACGCGGGTGGTGACGCTTGGAGTTCGGCGAAGAGAGCAGGGAAGTTGTTGTGGTCCCAGCTTCCACCCACCAATTCGCGGAAATAGCTCCAAAGAAACTGCGCGGACACACAGGAGAAGAAGATATGGTTCGTATCCTCTTCAGGTCCGCAGAGCGGGCATCGCCCGTCCCCAGGGCCATTGCGCTTCAGGACCTCTATGCCGGACGGAAGGCGGCAGCGAACCCATTGCCACAAGAAGATCATAATCTTTAAGGGGAGCCGGATCGCCCAGATGGTGGTGAGAGCCTCAGGACCCGGCGAAGGGGCTATAGCCTGGTAGAGGGATTTAGAGGAGAATTGCCCAGAGGCTCTAGACGCCACCTATTGCTGTCCTCTCCCATCTCCAGGTCCGGCTCGTGCAGAGCAATGCAGTCGAGCAGGTCCTGCTAGCTTGAATGCTGTCTCCTTGGCACCTATGCATCTACAGAGACCATTGAACTTTGATTTTTGTTGCACACAGCTTTTATTTTCACTGTGTGTCGCTGCTCCCTGCACATGCACTATTCTTTCCTTGTGGTACATTTTTTTTTATTTTTTTTGCTAGCTGTCTTTTGTTCTCTGTCATCTGAAAAGAGAACAAATGTAATAGAACTCCAGTTTTTGAGGCGGTGTTAATGGGGAACCACATTGTTTATCCCTTTTCACATAACCACAGCCTTTTGGATATTAGGCAACACAGCAACCAAAACAGAGGATATGGCACCCTTTTGCCAGATGTTCACTGAACATGCGGTCCATGCTGCTAAGATTTGGTGGTCAGAGAGGCAAAAGGCTGGGTTAGTACGGTTATGTGAAAAGAAAAGAAAAGAAAAGAAAAAAAAAGGAACTGTGGTTTTGCCTGAGCACATCCGGATTAGGTGTGGTCCTGTGTAATTTACTCAGATAAAAAATGTTGATGAGTTTCGATGTTAATGGTGTTGAACCGGTATGGGCCAAGCCCATCTAGCTTTGTCACTTAGGGCCCAAGCCCATGAGGAGGTGCTGACCTAGAAGAAGGCATCAGTCCTCCCGTTCCCAAGTAGAGCAGCCACACACACAGAAAAGGCTACCAAGAGAGAGGGGGGCTCCTGCGACTACAACATGGTATCAGACCTAGGCGGCGACGATGGGGCCTGATGGGAGTAGGGCGGCGACGGCGGACCTAGGAGGCGGACTGGGCTCACCTCTGCGCGGGCTCCTACCTCTTCCCCTCATTCCCTTCTTGTTCCCTCTCGCGGCTGTGCGCTGGCTGGCCTCTCGCAGCTGCAGGGGAGCTGCGCCAGTAGCTGCGTGCGAGTGAGGAAGACAAGGGGGCGGCGCGAGCTGAGGAGATGCGCATACGGGAGGGGCTGTAGAGGGGACTGACAGGAGGGTTGCTGCTGGAACTGCTGTTGTGTGCAGCGGCTAAATCAGAAGGAGAAGTGGGGCAGTGTTGTGCTGCTGATTGAAAGGGAACTGGAGACTGCTGATTCTGCAGAGGACTGTGAGCGGCTGTGCTTCCTGCTATTGTTGGCTGTGTAGGCTGTGTCCGAAGATGAGTGAGCCAACATGCCTTGCTGAGGCTTTCGAGAAGCTAGCTAAGATCCTCGAGGAGTCGAAATCTGGGGCCATCGTTCCTCAACAGGAAGTGGCTCAGAAGATCGAACTGTCGCCCATGGACATGAAGTTAGAGGGGGCTACCAATTATCTGAGCTGGTCCCGAAGGGCGTTGCTAGCTGTGGAACAGAAAGAGCTTGATGGGCACTTGTTGGGTGCTGTTGCTGAACCAGGAGACAAGACTACCGTGGAGGGAAAGAGATGGAAGGTCATAAACTCTGTGCTCATTGGCTGGTTGTTGAACTCGGTGGTGCCCCCCATTGGACGCTCTGTGGAGGGGCTATCCACATCCGCTGCGATATGGACGACTCTGTCCACCTTGTACTCAGGTAAGGGCAATGTCATGCTCATTGCTCAGATTGAGGGGAAGATCAGTCGGCTGCATCAAGGTGATGACATGTCAGTGATGACATATGTGGCAGAGCTGCAGGCTTTGTGGGCAGAGCAGGATAACTGCGACCCTCTGGAACTCTATGATGCGGCTTGCATCGAGTCAGGGCGCAAGTGGATTGCACGCAGGCGTGTGCTGAAACTGTTGGAGGGGCTTAGAGGTTGCTTTCATGGCAGGAGGGCATCCCTGTTGCACCAACCTCTCCTGCCCTCTATTGAGGAGACAGAAGAGTGGACATCTTGAGGTGGATGGCTATAGTGACTCTGATTGGGCCAGTTGTCAAGATGATAGAAGATCAACTTCTGGCTACTGTGTGTTTGTGGGAGGAAACTTGGTGTCATGGAGAAGCAAGAAACAGGCTGTTGTGTCTAGATCAACAGCAGAAGCCGAGTATAGAGCATTATCTCAAGGGTTATGTGAGATGCTCTGGGTGAAGTACCTACTGAGCGAGTTGAAACTTCTGAGGAAGGGACCCTTGAAGGTGTGGTGTGACAATCAGTCAGCTATAGCCATTGCTAATAACCCAGTTCAGCATGATAGGACAAAACATGTGGAAATTGATCGCTTCTTCATTAAGGAGAAACTTGATGCTGGGATCATCAGTCTTACTCACGTCAGCTCTGGGCAACAGTTTGCAGATTGCTTGACAAAGGGACTGGGAACGAAGGACTGTAACTTGGCATGTGACAAGATGGGAATGATAGATATCTACCACCCATCTTGAGGGGGAGTGTTGAACCGGTATGGGCCAAGCCCATCTAGCTTTGTCACTTAGGGCCCAAGCCCATGAGGAGGTGCTGACCTAGAAGAAGGCATCAGTCCTCCCGTTCCCAAGTAGAGCAGCCACACACACAGAAAAGGCTACCAAGAGAGAGGTGGGCTCCTGCGACTACAACAAATGGGTAAACATTAATCTGAGCCTCTGAGGTACCTTCATTTGTGGTGAGCAGATCAAGTGATGCTTTGTCTTTTTGCCACATAAGTGTTACTTTTTCTTGAAATTAATTTTCTTCTGATATTCTTTTCCCTACTAGTGTGTAATGAAAATCCCCCCCTAATGATATGCCGTAGGCCAGCTTTGGGAGTAGATGAGACCCATAAGAAACTATAAGAAATAGATGTAGTTAAGGACACCTTAAATTCGGCGATGCTGTTTGCGTATTTGATATTCAGGGCTAACTCTCAAGAAGCTGAAAATGTTATTTGTGAATTGATTACTAGTAGATGAATACACTGGGCCCCTTTGGACTATTTGACAGCAATGAACTAGCTAGTACTCCCTCGGTCCACTATTATAAGATGTTCTAACTTTTTTATGGTTCGGATGTATACAGACACATTTTAGTGTGTTTGTTCACTCATTTCAGTCCGTATGTAGTCCATATTGAAATATCCGAAACATCTTATATTTGTGAACGGAGGGAGCAGTTTTTTATCGGACATAGTCAGTAGTTTATATCAGGCATAGTCAGCAATGAGCTAGTCAAACATATGGAGCTTTGGGATCTTTTGTCGGAGACAGTACTGAAACCAGGAGTAGAGGACTGGAAACTCTTAGCCTGTGGACATTATTCGGCTAAGTCAGTCTATAGAGGTTTTTTCCAGGGAGCTACCCTTTTTGAACCTTGGGTTCGCATCTGGAAGACCTGCGAGCCGTGCAAACGCCGTTTTTCATGTGGCTAGTGGTGCACAACAAATACTGGACTGCTGATTGTCTTGCTGGCATAATATGTGTATCTGAGCGCCTGAAACCCTAAGCTTTTGTCGTCCAAAATCCGCTACTTTGAATTTGGTTTTTGAATTTCTCGTCAGCTCTGAACTTCAGTTAGACAGATCCCTGAGATAAGGTTTGTAGGTGGCCGGGTGTGTGCCTTGTAAGGGTTCTTACCCCTTCTTTTCCTTCTCAATGTAATAATACACAGGTCTCCTGCGTGCTCGAGAAAAAAAGATATCCAGCGCTGTGATATGCTTCATCAAATTCTTAGTTAGTTCAGTTGAATTATTTGTTGGTCTGGACTTTTTACATCCAATAGTAGATTCTTGCTAGACTTTAGAGCTTACCTACTTGTGCATCTTCAAATATTGTCAAAATTTATGTACCCACCCTTGTATGTACAAATTTGCTTTCCCCTTATTTCTTAAAGGTCCATCCGATCATTAAATTTCTCAATTCCACATCAGTTGTCATATTGTACTATTTCTTTACATTTTGTTCTTTTTTATTTGTATGAATTTCAGTGAGACCACAGCTGTTTTATTGACTTTCCTTTAAAAAAAATCTATATCCTTGCAATAAAAAGTTTTATTGGTACACTCTGGGCTAATTTGCCTTATCCTTAATGTCTGCGGCCCATAAACTGATGCTGTTCCATCCCAACCATGTGTACAGGAAATACAAGTTGCCTATGTCATATATTATTCCATTTCCAAAGAAAGGAGATCCGTCTAGTGCTCAGGATTTTGGACAGGGTCGGCAAGTCTTAGCTGTTTATCCTGGCACAACAGCATTATATAGGGCTACCGTAGCCTCTCAACGTAAGGTAACATCTTAACATGCACATGAATCTTCGGCAGATCATCAATTCTTCATAATAATGTGACTTTTTGTTCTGTTCACAAGGTTGGACATCCATATGTGTGGATGTATTAACTGTCGTATTTTCAGCTTCATCTAGTTATGAATTCAATGGTGCCATTTTATTCTGTGTGAAACAGTCTCCTTGATTGTTAAAACCATTTAAATGGAGGCTACCTAGGAAGTGGGAATTTGAAACTTATATAGGCTAAAAGGTGGGGAGTAATCTGAACGTCAGAATATTTTGTTATCATAGGATCATCTTCCACCAAAGTAGTGAAACTGCTAAGCATTGATTGGTGCTTACTGATAGGCGAAGCTTGTTATAGTGTATTGCCTGTTATTCATATGCATCATGTACCCTTCCATTAAAGGACAGACCCAGTGTTGGAAGCTCCCACACCAGGTGGGGTCTGGGGAGGATTATACGAGGCAAGCCTCTTCCCCATGCACAGTGCAATGCAGAGAGTCCACGTCGAACCCGGGACTCCTTGGCACAAGTAGGGATTACTTCACACTGCGCCAGGCCTGTCTTTTTACCCTTCCATTGTAATGCTTAAATTAACCAACTTCAACATATTTAACAAATTCGAAGAACTTGGGAGAATTGCATGGTCATAGTGTTAGCTCTCATTTTCCCTCCATATGCTCCAGATAATTAGTGGTAGCATGGTGTTCAAGGAATTCCTCTTGGATTCATGGACTCTATTTCTGGCCTCTTGCCACCAATCCCGGAATTCAGGAGCATTTTGAGGGTTGACCTCGCTCAGATTTGCCCAAAAAAGCACTGAACTCCAAATGATGGTCACTACACTGCAACCCGTGAAGAGATGATGAGCGAATTCTTGCGCAATTTGCAGAAACAGCATGCAGCATTATGAGGCAAATCACGCTTAGCGAGACGGTCCGCTGTCCAGGCCCCTGACGACCAGCGAGAGAAAGAGTTTGCATTTTAGAGGAGCCTTCCAAATGGTGCAGGCAGTACTACACATGACCAATGCAGCGAAGTGTGCTTTATAAACAGATTTCGCCGAGTATGTACCTTTAGGATGAGCAACAGAGAAAAAATCCCGACGACTCAGAGGTGCCAGGGATCCATCCGCTCCTCCCCAACTCCTCACGCGTCGCCCCGCACGGCGGCCGGGGGGAAATCCTAAATCCTAAGCCGCCAGCCCC
>NC_057806.1:247857351-247857994 GCF_018294505.1 Triticum aestivum | reverse complement strand
GAGGATTTCACGTCCCTTCGCATGCAGGAGCTGGCGCGGTGGTGCTCCTTCGTGTCTAGGCGCCGGTGCCGCGGCTGGGTCTCGGGCGGCGTGGTGGGTGGAGGCGCGTGCGGAGGTGGCTGTGTCAGCGGTGTGGCTTGGGCCAGATCTGCAGGGCGGCCGCCTCTTGCGGCGAGGGCCGCGGCGGCGTGGGTCGGCCTCCGCTGTTGCGTTCCGGCGTGGTGAGGACTCCGACGTGGTGGTGCCTGCTCGTGGGTGCTCGATCCGTCAGGCTCGGGTGGCTACAAGCGGCCTGGGTGGTGCACTGACCGACAAGGCGTCTGCGGCGGCGGGTGCTGCTTAGTGGCGGGGTGTGGGTGGTGGTAGCCCATCCCTTCTCCTGGGTCTTGGTCAGTGGCGCGGTTGTGCGCGTTGCGGAGATGGCCGGACCTGGGGCTCGTGCTCGGGGGGATCGGTTTGGGGCCCGAGACAGTTTGGAGCTCTCGCTCCGGGTAGGTGATGGTGGGTTTGATCCAGGTGGTATCTGCGGGTGGTCTCTCCCCTCGCGGATGCGGTGGTGGTCCGGTCGCCCCTATCAGTCGGCAGATCGGCGTCGTTGACCACGGGCATGGCGTCATTCGAGAGTGCTTGACGATGGCCGTCG
>NC_057806.1:247845896-247857144 GCF_018294505.1 Triticum aestivum | reverse complement strand
GTGTGGAAGCAGCCTACCGTGGAGGCATCGACACAAACTCCATGACTGATGCTGGGCTAGGAGTGAAAGGAGACGCCTTTTACTCTTCCTCCGTTCTGTGGTTGGTGCACCGTGATGTGGATGATGGGTGGTGTGGCTCGGACATGGATGCCGGGGCGGCGGCTCTGGAGGGTGCTCCGCATGGTTGGCTCTCCGGCGAGCACCATGTTGTGTGGTGGCTTTTCCTCTTGGTCGTGTGGACAGCAGGAGGTATAGCGGTGGTGGCCCGGGCACGCTCCTTATCTTTGGCAGTGGCGTCGCCCTGATCCGGACCTGGAGATCTGATCTCGCCGCACTTGTCCTGAAGACCTCGTGGGGGCATAGGGGAGCTGCCGAGCGAAAGCTCCGCGCTTTGTCGTCGACGACGGCGACGCTCGCGGGCGCCGTTCTCTTCCGAAGACGTCGTCGTGGTGCTCCTCTCCGTGTCAGAGTTCCGGGTGAAGACCCTTGTCCCTTCTGGACTCGACAGCGGCGACACTTTGCGCCGTTCTCCCTCCTGGGCGTTGTCGTGGAACTTAGGTGTTTAGGGCTTTGTGTTGCGTTGTTTTATGCTCTTCCAATGTACTCTTTCGGTAGCATAGTCGCTTGCGTTCTATGGGATCCGTTTATCTTGGGATCGGCGTTGTACGAGGGTTACCTCACCATCTTGTATCATTCGGCCGTGTACTTGTTGTGGTTGTTGCTTTATATATAAAGCGGGCGAAACCCTGTTTCGAGAGAGGTACCTTTAGGATTCCATGACCAGTTCCATTTGTCTTCAGCACCTGTATAATCTGAACTTCAGAAATCACCTCCCATAAGGTTAAAACCTGATGAAAGATACGAATATTTATTTTCCCCTTTATGTCCTTATAATCCCGACTGCACTGACCATTGCTTCTGCTACTGTTCTTCTCTCCCTGGCGACTGAAGGCACAGAACTGAAAACTTCCGGCGTGATATCTTCTACTGCTGCGCCATTGATCCATCTATCGGTCCAAAAAAAATCTATTCCCATTACGTAACTCAACATGAGCAGCAGCATCGAGTAGACGCCTTTCATGATTTTCCAAAGGGTTTATCAAGATGCTCCACACACGATTATTTGATGTACGTGCCTTCCAAGCCCAACGCAACCGAAGCACGGAGCTCATGATCTTTAGGTCCAGAATGCCTAGTCCTCCGCTCTCCTTCGGACGACAAACTTGATTCGAACTCACCAAGCAGTGGCCACCTTTTACCACATTAGTACCTTTCCGAAGGAATGCTCTGCGGATTTTGTCAATGGCCTTGAACACCCACGGTGGATGGTCAAGGGACATTAAGTGAAAGATTGGGATGGCTGATAACACTGCTTGGACTAAAATTAAATGACCGCTCTGGTAGAGGAATCCAGTTCGCCAGAGCCCTAATCTGTTTCTCAACTGGTCAATCAGGCCCTGAAAATCCTCCTTACGAAGCTTCTTCTGCCTGCTCCCATGCCTTCTCAGCGCCGTGTGCACGCTGCTCCGTGCTGGCTGCAGCTCTCTTCCATCTCCTTCCAGCGACGCGTCCAGGCTGCTCCTTGACAGTGCTACTGGTTGAACTCTATTCCCGTCTTGCTTGAAATTAAGGGTGACGGAGGTAGCACTGTCAAGCAGCAACTATGAGGACATGAAGGACACCCATGTCGGTTCGCCCTTGGGTCGCGAATCAGACAGCAAATCTGGAATGAATCGAACGAATTCGAACGCCAATCTAGATCGATCGATCTAGATCAGAGTTCGACAATGGTTTGAGCGAATCTGGTAACTATGACTCTGACTAGACATACATTGCAATCTTGTAGTTTTGTGATGTGTGCAAAACAGGTTAAGAAGACACTCTGTAAAGTATGCGCTTATTTCAGCATTTTGAACATGCACTATTAATATTTAGCGCTATTGCCTGTCATGCAGGTGTTCTGTTATGTACCATAGATGGACAAATAAGGGCTCTTAGCAGTGTTCCCGATACAAGACATGGTAGCTGTTACCTCTGTCAAGATGGGTAAAGCGTCTCAACTCTCCTGGTGGAGAGCCCGCATATTATATATTCATAGGATGGGGCTTATCCCATAAATGCATACACTTGATTGTTACAATTGTGCGTAGCACGTTGAGAGTAAGAGAGATACACGGAGGTTTACAAGAGAGTTAAAGAAGAGAGTTACAGGCATCAACTTCTAATAAACCATGTACGTTTAATCTTGATCTTTAACTAGACATCCATAACATCCGCCATAAGATATCCATAACAGCCGCCATAATATATCTTTAACACCCTCCCTTAATCTGAACTTCCCAAGTTAAGATTACGCTTGAATTCCTCAAACGGTCGTGTGGCCAATGCTTTTGTAAAACCATCTGCAACTTGATCCTTTGAATGAACAAACCGAATCTGCAACTCCTTATTAGCAACTCTTTCCCTCACAAAATGATAGTCAATCTCTATGTGTTTGGTTCTTGCATGAAAGATAGGATTAGCAGATAGTTATGTAGCACCAAGATTGTCATACCAAAGACATGGGGTTGGTGTGTGACATGCCAAGTTCCTTAAGCATGGACATGACCCATATAATCTCTGCTGTTGCATTTGCCAATGCTTTGTATTCTGCCTCATTACTTGACCTGGAAACTGTGGCTTGTTTCTTTGCACACCATGAGATCAAATTAGGTCCAAAGAAGACTGCAGAACCACCTGTTGATCTTCTATCATCTATGCAACCTGCCCAGTCAGAGTCAGAAAATGCACTAACAAGTGTGGATGATGACTTGCTAAAGGTTAGGCCAATACTCAAAGTATTTTTCACATATCTCAGTATATGTTTGGTAGCAGTCCAATGAGCTGTAGTTGGTGCATGCAGAAACTGACAAACCTTATTGACATCAAAGGAAATATCAGGCCTGGTCAGAGTTAAATACTGAAGTGCACCCACCAAACTTCTATACTTAGTACCATCCTCTTGACTCAGGAGTTCTCCTTCAGCAAGAGAGTTTTTCTGAAATGGACAATGGTGTTGGTGATGGTTTACAGCCCTGCAATCCAGCTCTATTCAAAAGATCAGTTGCATATTTTTCTTGGGAAAGATGAAGACCACCTTCCTTGTTTTTATTGACTTCAATTCCAAGGAAGTAATGCAGGTCACCTAGATCCTTGAGGGCAAATTCTGAATTCAAATCCTTTAACAATGCAGTTACTGCCTCATTTGATGAGCTTGTGACAATGATATCATCAACATATATAAGCACAAATATGGATGTTTTGAACTTGTTGTAAATAAATAGTGATGTGTCGGATTTAGAAGGAACAAAACCAAGTGTTTGCAACTTTGAACTCAGACGTGAGTACCATGCTCTAGGGGCTTGCTTCAACCCATAAAGAGATTTATCAAGCCTGCACACATGAAAAGGTTTATTCTTATCTTCAAACCCCGGAGGTTGTTTCATGTACACTTCCTCTTCCAGAACACCATGAAGAAACGCATTCTGCACATCTAGCTGTCGGAGACTCCAGCCTCTGGATACGGCAATAGACAAAACAAGACGGATACTGGCAGCCTTAACAACAGGACTGGATGAATGTATCCTCATAATCTATGCGATACCTCTGTTTGAATCCTTTAGCAACAAGTCTAGCCTTGTAACGATCTATTGTACCATCTGACTTTCTCTTTATCCTGAACACCCATTTGCAGTCAATTAAATTTTTACCTCGATGTGAAGGAACTAGGTGCCATGTCTTGTTTTTCCGAAGTGCTTGGAACTCTTCCTCCATAGCTTTTCTCCACTTGGGATCCACACTTGCTTCTTGAAAAGTACTAGGTTCTCCTGTTGAACACGCCAAGCTAAATTTAACTTTATAATTTACAGGTTGAATTACCCCTGTTCGAAGTCTTGCACGTGGTGGTGTACTATGTTGCTGGACTGTTGTAGATGATCCAGGCGCAGGAAATACCAGACTGCTCCTGGACAGAGGATCCAGGCAATCCCGAGGTTGCTGCTGTGACATGTGCCGCTGCCGGATCTTCTATGGCCATATTGTTGGATAAGTCTGTACTAGGGTCGTTGTGGGGCTGCAGCACATGGTCCTTGTGGGGCTGCAGCACATGGTCCTTGTGGCAGTTAGGATAGAGTTCCTGACCATCAAGGACTGGCAGTTAGGATAGCATCTTAGACTGGCATCTTAGACTAGCATCTTAGACCGGCATCTTAGTAGCATCTCAGCATATGCTTGGCTGGCTAGCAGCCTATAAGTATGTAACCCCAACCCCTCAGGTTGGAATGGCATTGTGTGAGAAATAAACCAACGAAAATTGTCCCAACTCTCCTAGTGTCATCCACAACTATCAATGCTCAGGCTCAAAGGTCTAACACATATATGTGGGCGAAGCTTCAGTGGATGGTGCAGAAAACCCAGGCAAGCCAGCTGAATCAGGCTGGGATCCCGCGCCTGCATCGGGCTGGCGCACCGTCCGCCTGACGTAGACTTGGGTCCGGGCCAAACCGCGTGGTCGGCCAGTCCTGCAAGCGTGGATGACGGCCCCCCAGGTGAGGACGTGGCAGGTGGGGGTTGGCGAGCAGCAACTCCTGGCGTGGATTCTGTGTTGTAGCGCTCCGATCCTGGAGCGGATCGCGCCTGCGCTGACACCGCCGTTACCGAAAAAGGCTTTCGCCCCGCTTTATATGATAAAGCAACTGCCCAAGCCAACATCCGATAAGGTTCACACACACACACACACATAAAGTCTCACAAATACAAAAGTCTCACACAGAGGGAAATCCAAGGGTTAGTGCTGAGGGCACAACTCAACAAGCCCTGAAAACCAGAAAAAACAAGCACACGCGGAGCGCAAAAGAGTAGCTAGTCGGGCTCGGGGGGTGGGAGCGGGGGCGCCAAGCGGAACGCCATCGATCGGTGGTCGGCGAGGAGAGTGTTGATGGCGTCCCGGTCCTGGGGGCGGCTAAGCGGCCGCCAAAGCTGCAAGTAACCACACATTTTAAAGATTGCGTCAGTAGCACGTCGAAGAAGCACCTTCTGGATGACAAGCTTGTTGCGAACGGTCCAAAGCGTCCAGGCAAGGACCCCAACGCACAACCATCTAATATGGCGGTAGCGGGGAGGGGATGCGTGGATTTCCGCAGCAGGTCGGGGAAGTTGGTGTTGCACCACTGGCCACCAACAGTCTCACGGAAACAGGACCATACAAACTGGGCCGTGGAGCAAGAGAAGAAGATGTGGTTAGCATCCTCTACCGTGCCGCACAGGGGACAAATCCCATCTCCAGGTCCATTACGCTTAAGGACCTCCACCCCGGACGGGAGGCGGCCGCGGATCCATTGCCATAGGAAGATCCTGATTTTCAGGGGCAATCGGATATCCCAAATCAAACTAAAGGGCTCGGGGGCCGTCGAGGGGGCGATGGCCGCGTAGAGAGATTTGGTGGAGAAGCAGCCGGAGGGCTCCAGTCGCCAAGAGATGGCATCGGGGGTGTCGACGCCGTTCATCGGGAGGAGGGCGATGTCCTGGAGGAGGGCATCCCAAGCGGCCACTTCAGGCGGGCCAAAGCGGCGGCGGAAGGCGAGGCGCCCTAAGTCAATAAGGGCCGCCTCGACAGATACCCGAGGGTCCACTGCAATGGTGAAGAGCTCTGGAAATCGCGCGGCCAAGGGGAGGTCGCCGATCCACCGATCAAACCAGAACAGGGTCGAGGACCCAGTACCAACCGAGATGGACGTGCCAATGCGGAGCACAGGTAGCAGCTGGATGACGGCCTGCCAAAACTGGGAGCCACCAGAGCGCTGACAGAATGCGAGTGGCTGGCCCCGAAGGTACTTGTTCCGGATGATGGTGAGCCAAAGGTCTCCATCACCATTGGCAATGCGCCAGAGCCAACGGGTCAGGAGGGCAATGTTCATGCGCCGAGAGGACAAAATCCCAAGATCGCCCTGGTCCTTGGGTTTGCAAATATCGGGCCAGCTCACCATATGGTATTTCTGCTTATCACCCTCACCAGCCTAGAAGAATCTGGATTGGTACTTGGCTATTTCCTGATGGAGCGTCTCATGCAGGCTATAGAAGCTCATGAGGAACCAAAGAAGGCTGGCAAGCGAGGAGTTGATGAGGATCACACGAGCTGCCTTCGACAACCAGCGCCCTTTCCAGGGCTCAACCCGATGTTGCATTCAGGTCACCGTGGGGCGGAGGTCGGCCACGGTGAGGCGCGTATCACTAATGGGGATCCCCAGGTAGGTCGTGGGGAAAGAATCCAACCGACAATTCAGTCGGTCCGCAATAGCCTGTGCTTCGTCCGGGGAATACCCAAGAACCATCACTTCGCTCTTATCGAAGTTGATAGTTAGCCTCGACATCTGTTGGAAGCACAGGAGGAACTTCAGGTTAGCAATGTCCTGAACTGAGCCCTCCACCATTATAATGGTATCATCCGCATATTGCAGGGGGGAGACCCCTCCCCCTCCGACTAGATGGGGGACGATGCCGCGAATATGGCCGGCAACTTTGGCCTTGTCAAGGATGGTGGCAAGGGCATCAACCACCATGTTGAACAGGAATGGCGAGAACGGGTCACCCTGACGGACCCCACAAAGGGTGGGGAAGTAGGGCCCAATGTCGCCGTTAATGTTCACAGCTGTCCGGCTGCAGGAGATGAGCTGCATAACTCTAGTCACCCATCGGTCGTCAAAGCCCTTGCGGAGCAGCACTTCCTGCAAGAAGGGCCAATGGACCGTGTCGTACGCTTTGTGGAAGTCAAGCTTCAAGAAGACTGCACGATGGTGTTTCACCCGGACCTCGTGAAGGACTTCGTGGAAGACCAACACCCCATCCAGAATAAATCGGCCTTGGATGAAGGCAGATTGGTTAGGGTGGGTAACCGCGTCAGCGAGCAGGGTCACCCTATTGGCGTACCCTTTAGCCAGGATCCGGAAAATCACATTGATCACTGTGATGGGACGAAACTGGCGGATGTCGGAGGCGCCCGGGACCTTGGGGATGAGGGTAACGATCCCATAGTTAAGGCGCCCAAGATCCATGGACCCCGAGTAGAACTCCTCAAATAGGGCCATGACCTCCGGCTTGATGGTCTGCCAGAACGTTTTAAAGAACATAACGGGCAGACCATCCGGCCCCGGGGCCGAGGAGGGGTTCATCCGCTTAATAGCGGCGAGGACCTCGTCTTCAGCGAAGGGGGCCACCAATGCCGCATTGGCCTCAACGGAGACCAACTGGTTACCCGACCAAATGTCGGGGGCAAGGCTAGCCCCACCCCGATGGGTGGGGGTAAATAGGGCTTTGTAGAAGCCATCAACATGGGCACGGATGGCCGAGGGGCGAACGAGAGGCGTGTCTCCATCCCACAGACAGTGGATGGAGTTCCGCCGCCGCCGCCCATTAGCTATCGCCTGGAAATAGGCGGTGTTAGCGTGTCGCCCCGAAACACCCACCGTTGGGTACCGTGCAACCTCCAGTAGGCCTCCTCATCCGTGTAGATGGTTGAGAGCTGGTCTTCAAGATCATATCTTAGCATCCATTCATCCTGGGAGATCCCGGAGGTGTCAGCACGGGCGTCCAGGCCTTGGATAGCCAGCAGGAGGGCCTTTTTGCGCTCGCGTAGGTCCCGGCCAAGGTTAGCGCCCCATCCCTTCATGAATTGGCGGGCGAGCTTGGCACAGAACTGCCACGAGTCAACTGCGGACATGGAGCGATGAGGGGAGGCGCGAGCGGAGATCTAGCGAGCGACGACAGCCTCCCGGAAGCCCGCCTGATTAAGCCAGAAAAGCTCAAACCGGAACCGCGACGGAGTGGGGGGGCGCTCGTCCGCGGTGGAGAGGAGGAGAGGTCCGTGGTGGAGAGGAGGAGAGGGACGTGGTTAGACCCGATCCGGTAATTGCACGCGATCCCGATGCAGATTCGGGAGCAGCTCTGTCACGTAGCGGGGGACACATGAAATATGGGCCATTTTGGCCATTTTCTTCACCATTTGACGCCAAATTGTTTTCTATTGCTTCACCACTTGAGCCTGCGTCATCACAAATCTCATTTGCACGGTTAGAAGAGTTAGTCAAGTGGTCAGTACAATTGTCATTCCCTTGATGAAAACCAGACAAATGAGGTGGTAGTAGAAGGATTTCTTGGCGAAGTAGGGCACCGGCATTAGGATGTAGATGAGCAAAAGGGAAGATAGTTTCATCGAAGACCACATCACGAGAAATATATACTCGACCTGTAGGAACATCAAGGCACTTGACACCTTTGTGTTGCGCACTATAACCCAAGAAAACACATTATTTTGAGCGAAACATGAGTTTGTGAGTATTGTAGGGACGAAGGTTTGGCCAACAAGCGCATCCAACGACACGAAGAGAGTTATAGTTCGGTCGAGTATGAAGGAGTCGTTGCATGGGTGTTTCATTGTTGATGACACGATTGGGTAGCATATTGATGAGATGAACTGCAGTAAGAAATGCCTCATCCCAAAATTTGAGAGGCATGGAGGCGGCTAGGAGAGCAAATCCTACCTCAACTATATGCCTATGTTTGCGCTCGGCAGATCCGTTTTGTTGGTGAGCATGCAGGCATGAAACATGATGCAAAACACCCAACTTTTGAAAAAACGAGTTTAACTTCTTGTATTCACCACCCCAATCAGATTGGACAGCAAGGATTTTAGTGTCAAATTGGCGTTCAACAAGAGCTTGAAAATTATGAAAAACTTGAAAAACATCAGAACGTTTTTTAAGAAGATAGATTCAAGTGAATTTACTGTAGTCATCTATGAAACTAACATAGTAAGTATGTCTACCAACGGAAGAAGGAGTTGGACCCCATACATCAGAAAAAACAAGTTGCAATGGCTTGGTAGAAATACTAGTGGAAATAGGATATGGTAATTGATGAGCTTTCGCTTTTTGACAAGAATCACAAATAGTTTCAAGACTACGCTCACCAACACATGGGAGCTGATTATTTCGAAGCACTTGTTGAACAATAACAAAAGAAGGATGTCCTAGCCGCGCATGCCACCGTTCCGATGAAATTTTGATGACACCACACACTTGTTTATTGAAGCTTCTAAACTGAGGAATCAAAGGGTAGAGCCCATGCACACATCTACCGCGGTAGAGAATTTTCCTCGTGGCCTGATCACGAATCAAAAAGAAGTAGGGGTGAAACTCAAGAAAAACTTTGTTATCTATGGCAATACGATGAACAGAAAGATGATTTTTCTCAGTTTGTGGGACATGTAAGATATTTCTAAGATGAATATTCCGATGAGGGGTATTGACAATTGCATGACCAACATGATCTATCTTCATACCTTCACCGTTTGCGTTGTGGACTTGATCATGGCCACGGTACTTCTCGCTCATGGTCACCTTTTCAAGCTCATTGGTGATGTGATTTGTGGCTCCAGAGTCAACGTACCAATTGGTATCAACTCCATAAGATGTATCTGCAGCTGCTGCAACTTTCTTGCGTTGTGAATTGTTCTCGGCATAGTGCCAATCACAATCCCTTGCAATGTGGTTATTTTTTTGCAAATTTGACATTTATTTTCATACTCATCATAACCTTGAAACGGACGACCCCTATTGTTGTTATAGGAGGGGCGCCGGTTATTGCCGGAGTAGTAGTAGTTGTTGTTGTGGTAGTGGCCGCCGCCGCCGCCACCACCACCGCCGCCGCCACCGGTGTTGTAATTGCTGTTGCCACCGGTGTTGTAGCTGTTGCCACTGTTGTTACCACCATAGCCACCGCCACGACCACCACCCTTGCGGTAGCCCTTGGGAGACCCGCCACGGCCTCTGGCAGCGAGATTGGCAGAGGATTTGAAGGCACCTGCCCCCGTTCCTTGTAACATCTCGACTCGTTGGTCGAAATTTGAGACCATGCCGAAGAGATCATCCACGGTCAGGGGCTCCGCGCGGACATCCAGCGCCGAGATGAGGGGCTGATAATCCATATCCAGCCCCCCGATGATGGAGAGAAGCTCCTCGTCCTTGATGGGTTTGCCAGCTGCAGCGAGCTCATCAGAGAGGGCTCGCATCTGACTGAAGTAAGTAGATGCACTCTGTGAGCCTTTTTGGGCGTTTGAGAGGGCGATGCGGCAATTGTTGGCATGGGAGAGGGATTGGGCGGTGAACATGTTAGCGAGTGCTGACCAGATCGCTTGGGATTTTTCTAGGGATGCAACCTGAACAAGAACTTCCTTAGAGAGGTTCCGGAGGAGATAGGCCACGATCTGTTGGTCCTGGATGAGCCAGGGGTTGTAGGCGGGGTTGGGAATGATCTCTTCTTTCTCATCGGAGTTCTTGGTCATGATGGTCTTTGTGGGTTCGACTGTGGATTGATCGATGTACCCATATAGCCCAGCCCCCATGATTTGGGAACGAGCTTGGGCTTTCCAGATGACATAGTTGGTTCGGTTGAGAGGCTCGGATGTGGTGTAATTGAGGCCAAGGGGAGAAACTTGGGTGGAGGAGGACATGGCGGCTCAAGGTGGAAGATGAAGGCTGCGGTGGTGAGGGGTTTGCTAGATGTGATGGAAGAAGGAGGCTCTGTATACCATGTCAAGATGGGTAAAGCGTCTCAATTCTCCTGGTGGAGAGCCCGCATATTATATATTCATAGGATGGGGCTTATCCCATAAATGCATACACTTGATTGTTACAATTGTGCATAGCACGTTGAGAGTAAGAGAGATACACGGAGGTTTACAAGAGAGTTAAAGAAGAGAGTTACAGGCATCAACTTCTAATAAACCATGTATGTTTAATCTTGATCTTTAACTAGACATCCATAACATCCGCCATAAGATATCCATAACAGCCGCCATAATATATCTTTAACAACCTCTTTGGTGTAGAAATGCATGTGGATACTTTTGCTAGAAATATCACAAAACTTGGAAAACAAGTCCTAACAACTTTGGAAACCCGAGGTACTTTTCCAGTGCACAAGATGAACTTTCAGGATACGCTCGGGCTCTCTTGGCCTGCCTAGGTGTATCGCATCACCTGGATCCTGTGGTATGATTACCATGGGAGCAACTAAATTGGGTGGCACCCCATGGCTGGGTGCCCCAGCGGACACTTTTCTGGTGTGCGGGAGCGTCCCAACGCCGCCACATGTCGCGCGCCAGGCGCTTCCCGCACCGGGGCGGTTTGGTTTCTTTCTTGTTTATTATTATTAT